>NC_067401.1:119883096-120105596 GCF_016432865.1 Antechinus flavipes | reverse complement strand
GAGATGGAATCAATATCCATAAGATCACCAGCCTGCCTGCTCACTGCCAAGAGAGCACAGGAGGGAAGAGAAGACATGCAGACTCGGAGAAAACCTCAGAGAACTGAGGTTATTGGGGAGGGAGGGTGCCATATGTTTCTGCTCTCTCCTTTTTGAAAATTATTATTATTATTATTTCTTCTATTTGTCTTGGAGAGAAATTGAAGGATTGTGCTATTTGGTTTTATTTGTTTTCATAGGAGGGAAGGAATGGGGGAGTAAATACTTCCTGTCACAAGGAGGAATGAAAATAACATGGTACAGTAGGAGAAAAAAATATTGATTCTGGATTCACAAGGTTTGAGTTCAAATCTTGCCTCTAATGCTTACTACCTATGTGACTCAAGTCACATAAATCTTTCTAAGCCCTCAGTTTCCACAGCTGTAAAATAACTAGGTGGCCTCCAAGTTCCCTTTCAGATCCAGATCTCCAATCCTATGTATCAAAACTTCTAATCAGCACCCACCAAAAGGGACAGCTATGATTGAAAGTTAGGCTGACTCAGTGATCTATTATTCTCGGATCTGCTTGTCAATCATTGTTTGGGGAGGGGGGAGGCATCATTCAGTCTGTAACTTTATATTACCTGATATTTATCATGTAATAAGTCATTTCCCTTCCTATTTATACCTGGAAATTGTGCAAGTATGTGACATAGGCCCCTCCCTTTTTGATGACATGGATTCACCTGAATTGTCTTTATCTCCTTATGGAAGTTATCAATAAAACTGGCTCTATCTTGAAACCATTCTGATCCTCAGTAATCAACCCATCATCATGTTGCTACTTTGACATATTTTAATAAACTCTTAATTCTCATTGTCCTGAGTTTTGCTTCCTTAATCAGAGCAAAAGTCAGGACAAAAAATTTTCCTTTTAATAGTGCAGAGAATTCTAAATCCTTTGCAGCCTCTCCAGGTCAGCTCAGATTCCTGTGAAATTCTTCTTTGGAGAATTGGTTCCCTGATATCAAGTTAGATCTCCTGAAATTATCTTGGGACCTTCAGAACAGTCACCCATACCCTTCAATAGATTATGTAGTAGGTCACAGGTTCAGGAGCCAGAACTGGAAAGGAGCTTTAGAGAACATTTAATCCAATCATATCATCTTACAAAGGAAGAAATTGAGACTCAGAAAAGGATAGTGACTTGCTAAGATTTCCTAACTAATAAATTGTAGAGCTGGGTTTCAGACTGTGATTTTAGAAAGTTGCAGTAATTGCATCTGTGGAGATCCTAAATATGGTACTTAAGGATATATCTGACTTTTGTGAAGACCTGAATTCCATTTTACATTCCATTTGTCCAGATTCTCTTAATTTGGCCATTTGGACATAGGCTAATGTCGGTCCTGATTTACAATGTTTTTTCTACATCTCCAGCCCCTACCCTTTGCCAGAATCCAAACTCTGCATTTCTAGTTGCCTCCTGGACCACTACATCTGAATATCCCATTCCTACTTCATTCAAATTTAAGAAGTCCAAAATAGATTCCATCTTTCCCTCCCCCAACAAACTTATTCTCTTGATTTTTCTTTTTTTGTTTTTAAAAATAGAGTATTATGGATATTTTTGTTTTTACATCATCTAGTATCCCTTCTTTTATCCCTCCCAGAGACTCATCCTTATAATGAAAGTTATTTAAAGAGAGAGAGAGAGAGAGAGAGAGAATTTAGACCAATCAACAGATTGAAAAAAAAAATATGATGCTCTATGCAATGTGGCACATCCATGCAGCCTCTACTTCTGAAAAGGGAGGGTGTTATCTTCTCCTGTTCCTTCTTTGGGACCAATCTTGTTCTTTATCCTCCGAATTGTTCTGTCTTGATTGGCCACACTTCCATTATTTTCCCTAGACACACACACTTGGAATCTTGGAGTCAACTCATCTGAGCACAGAGCATAGATAGAGTTAGAAAGGATTGTAAAGATTTTAGTCCAATCCCCTCATTTTATTTTGATGAAATTGAGGCTCTCAAAATTAAGTTACTCTCTGAAAGTTCAATAGGGAATAAATAGAAGAATCAGGATTCTAGTCCATATCCTCTGACTCCAAGTACTTTTACTTTTCACTCAGCCACTACCCTATGGACAATCAGTTTCTAAGTATGGTAAATTCTACCTCCGTGATCTATCCATCTTCTCATTCTCAAGATAGCTCTCATGAGGGGCAGCTAGTTGATGCAGTGGATAGAGCATCAACCCTGAAGTCAGGAGGACCTGAGTTTAAATCTGACCTTAAATACTTAACACGTCCTAGCTGTGTGATCCTGGGCAATTAACCCCAATTGCAGGCAAAAAAAGATAATTCTCATGATTTCTTTGCCTACAAAGGTCTTCTAAATCAGAACTGTCAAATGTCGTATGGGTACAATTGTCCACACTGTTCCCAAGTATGGCAGAACTAGATTAAAATGTAATTGGGAAATATTTAACAATATAAATAAAAATACAATAAAACAGACAAATAATATTAAAGCTGAGTCCTTCTATAAGGTTTCTCTGTCCCTTTTGTATTTGAGTTTGACACCACTGTTCTAAATGGTTTCCCCATCTCTTTCTGTCCCCTGTCAATCTAATTTGTCCTATTCTTCAGTGGGCCCCCATTACCTATAGTGATGGAGATATATAGTAGCTAGCTAGCTATAAGGATAAAGAGATAGACAGATAAATAGTATATAATAAAGGCTTACTAAATATCCAACATTGTTCTAAGCAAACAAATGAGACATCCACAAAGACAGCTACAACTCAAAGAACTTACACTGTAATGGGGAAAGACACCACATAAGGGAATCAGGGAAAACCCATGCAAGAAGATAGGTGGAGTCCCTCATAAAGTCCTTGAGCTTTAGCAAGGTAAGGCAAAAAGTTCATCTATCAGAGCCCAGGGAGGTAGAATTGAGAACAAATTTCTACTGGGGTAGCAATCATCAATGAGGAGAACCATGGTAGAGACATTGCAAGAATGAAGAATAAAGTTCAAAATCATGGGCTTGGCACTTAATGATCCTCACAATAATCTTACCTTTCCACCACTTCTCTTGTTCCAACCAAGCAGGACTGTTCACAGCTCTCTGAAGGTATTTTGTTTTCCCTCCTGTCACCTAATTTTTACCTGTGGCTCTCAGGAGCTATACTATGCACAAAAGTCATACACTGGTAAAACCAGCTCCACAGACAAGCTGAACCAGATTGAAGGAAGTGACAGGCCTCAAATCCAGTGATGAATTGGGGGACTGTCTACCCCAAGCATGTGAAGATTCTACCTCAGTAGAATGAGCAAATGAGAACAATTTGTTCCAATGAACATGAAAATGAGTGAAGCTTGGTCAAACATCAAAGACTCTGAGATCATCTACTGCATCCCAAGCTATTGCTAGTCACTTTGACTTTTATCTGGCCACTGGATTTCAGTGACTCTGGAAGAGATAATTAGCTGATGACTTTGTGCAATTCTGCTCACTTAAATCCAATTCATGCTCAAGTCAAGACATCATCTTGAGATGTCATTGATCCTCTTTGAAAACTAAGGATAAACAATAGCAGCCTTCTCTCTATAGTGTCCGGACTAGCTCTCTGGAGGATCTTGGGACTATCTTTGGTCTTAATGGAGGAGTGAAGTAGGCAGGAGAGCCACCAGGATGGTCAAAGATGGAGAGTCTCATTTCCAGTCCTCTCAGCCCTTAAATATCTCAGTATGATTACATCATTACAGCACACTAAGTATGTGTGAACTAGAGAACCATCATCTCATCAATCACACTGAGTATGTGCTAACTATAAGCCCTCTGCTATAAGTATCCCTTACTTTAAGTAAAACAAGGTGGTCAAGCCCTCCTTGACTTCTCAGGAAAAGGTGAGAACACCAAAGGTGCCCTGATTTCTCAGGAAGGGATGTGGGCACCAAAGGGAAATGGGGAGCCAAACCAGATATTGTCAGTGGATTTCCTCTAGGCTTTAGGTTCTTATACCTTACCCAGAGTTCTCCCACTATATCCCTCAACTTTGCCTTTCCTTTTGTATCTCCCTTAATGAAATCCTATCCATCCTCAAGATTGAACTCAAATACCACCTCTTCCATGAAGCCTTCATTGATTACTCACCCTTTCTCTCCTTTGAGCCCACATAACATTTTTTAATGACACACAATGCACTTGTCATATTCTGACTTGTACTGTAGCTATTTGTGTATACATCCCCTACGAGATCATAAGCTCCTTGAGGTCAGGATCTCATTGATCCTTGTATCTCCTCCAGCCCCTAGCATAGTAGGTAATCAATAAATATTTGCTAAACCACCTATCAGTGATTGACAGTGTTGTCAAATGGAAAAGATGTTCTACTAGGTTCTAGTCCTAGCTTTCCTATTAAATAGTTGTGATATTAGAAATATTATTCATTCTTTGAGCTTATTTTCTTTCTCTATAAATAAAAGGTTTATGGAGCAGTTAGTTGATGTAGTAGATAGAGCACCAGCCCTGAGGTCAGAAAGATCTGAGTTCAAATCTGACCTCAGACACTTAATACTTCCTATTTGTATGACCCTAGGCAAGTCACTTAACCCCAATTGCTTCAGCAAAAAAAAAAAAAAAAAAAAGATTTAGCTAAATATCTTTAGTCTCTTCATCTATAACCTTCTCTGAGACAGTGGTATATTGTACTGTTACTTTTCCCAATCATCTAAAATCACAAGAATAAAGGTAAGTTAGAATTTGGATTCTACCACTAGGAGAGTAGCTTGAGAGGTCAATCTGTCTTTTCCCCTATCTCTGAGGAGGACTATATTTAACCTAACCTAGACAGATAGGTATCTATTCTGTTTTAAAAGTCTTCCTACACAAGTCTTCCAGCAGCTTCTTCAATCATCCTTCAGTGTTTTAAAAATCATCAATCTTAGAAAATTCAATGGTGGCTGGAAGATCAATTCTATCTCTCTAGCCCTAAGATTTCCTCCACTCTTGAACTTTTGTTGCTGTCCTATATTTTCAATTGCCTGCTGGATATCTCCACCTGAATAAATTTGACATCTTCTAGTCTTTCCTCCTTCTAACCCCCTCCTCCATATACTGTCAAGTCCTGTTGATTCTGCCACCAAAATACCTCTCAATTTCCTTTTCCTTCCTTTCCATCCCCATCAATTCTCCCCTAGTTAGATTTTCACTCATTCCCTCTTGGAATAGCTTCCAGATTGGTCTCCCATCCCTGGAGTCTTTTCCCTCTCTAATCCTTACTTTATACAGCTGCCAAAGAAATCTTCCTAATGCACAGCCTTGATGACAAGACTTCACTTCTCTGAAGTCTTAGATGGCACCTGACTGTCTACTGCATAAAATACAAATGCCTTAGCTTACAATTCAAGGCCCTTCGCTGTATTACTCTAACAGTTGTGGTGTAATGGAAAAAGCAATCACAGCCATCAGATTTGGCAAAGAAGAGAAAATTACAATTGCAGGAAGGATTAAGGGAGAACAGGCATATTAATGTGCTCTTGGTAGTGTTATGAATTGGTTCAAACATTCTAGAAAGCAATTTGGAACTATACTCCAAAAATCACTAACAGGCATTCCCTTTTGGTTACCATTAGGTTATTACTTGTTTTTCATTTTTGAAGTGGACCAGTGCTTTTATGGAGTGATATCTTGACTTGCACAAGTCCAGGATACTACTAAGTATATTCCCCAAGGAGGTCAAATGTAAAAGAAAAGGATCACTGTGTACAAAAATATTTGTAGCTGCATTTTCTATTGTAGCAAAGAACTGGAAACCAAATGGAGGTCTATGAGTTGGAAAATCCTGAACAAATGGTGCTAAATGAATGTGATAGAAAATTGTTCAGTAGGAAATAGCAAATACAAAATATTTAGAGAAATCTGGTATGAGAATTTGCCTATTTGTAGGCATAACTGACAGATGTGATCTCATGTTTGACCACTGATTGATCCACTTAGGTACCTAAATTGAGCCAGATTATCTCTAAAACCTCTTCAATCTCTAAATCTATAATCCTATGATTGAAATCTACTTCTGTAGAGTTTCCTTTCATTGGTACTCCACTCCATCTTCAAAATGTCATCCCTTCAAAGAATTAAAGACAGTTGAGCATTGAATAGAGTGCTGAGACTGAAGTCAGGAACTCTTCTTGAGTTCAAATCCAGCCTTAGATATTTATTAGCTGTGGGATCCTGGACAAATCACTTAATCCTTTTTGCTTCAGTTTCCTCATCTGTAAAAAGAGCTAGAAAAGGAAATGGCAAAATACTCCAGTATCTTTGTCAAAAAAAACCCAGTTGGGATGTCTATCAATTAGGGAATGGGTAATATGATAGTAATTGAATATTATTGTTCTATAAGCAATGACGATCAGGACGATTTCAGAAAAACTTGGAAAAACTTATATAAACTGATGTAGAGTAAAATGAACAGAACCAGGAGAACATTCTAAACAGCAACAGTAATCTTATATGATGATTAACAGTGAATGTTGATCAGTAAGAGCAATACAATGATCCAACATAATCCCAAAGTAGTCATGATGAGAAGAAACTATTTGCCTCCAGAAAAAATAAAATTGATGCTGTTTGAATACAGACCAAAGCATAGTATTTTTCACCTTCTTTCTTTCTTTCAATTCTTTTTTGGGTTCAAGTTTTTTTCTCACAAAATGATTAATATAGAAATATTTTATATGACTTCACACATATAACTTAGATTACTTATTATTTCAAAAGTAAAGGAAGGGAAGGGTAACATTTGGAACTCAAAACTTCAGAAAAAAATGTTAAATTGTTTTTACATGTAATTGAGGGTGAGAATAAAATATTTTTAATATGCCAAATGTGGTCACAAAAAGTTGGACACAACTGAAAACTACTGAACATCATAAATCCTGCTACTTCCCTCCAGGTTCATCTCCTGTGGGCTAAATATCCTATTCTTTTGCCTGTTGTTCTTAAGATACAGCTTCTAAATAGACCATCTCCTCATTCTGGTAACTATCTATGAGCTGGGAAAAAACAATTTGACTTATAAGGCCCCAACCTCCAAGGATGCATTATATATTAAAGCTAATAAACCCAAGAGACTGGACATTACCCTCCACACTAGTCTCTTTCTTTCATGGTCCAGTTAAGAGTTAAGTTTCCTGAGTCCTGAACCCATCATTCTTCTTTTTTATTAGGCAATTCAGAACATACTCTCTTCTCAATGGCCCACATTATCTCATTACCTTCCCCTTTGGATGATGGGGCAGTGTTCCATTAGTGCCATGCCCTTTGTCTAAATCTCTATACAAGTCTGAGACTTGCTTCCCATCACAAGAACACTGTTACTTATACAGCTTTGTGGCTGAAACCACCTCCAATAAATACTGCCCTTAGACTAAGGGCAATGGAAGCCACTCAATGAGAATGTCCCTCATGGTCACCCATTCTCATCCTCCCTTTGTAAGTAGTAAGTTTTCTTAACTGCTATCTCATTGTGGACCCATTCTTCATTCAAACCACTCCCTCCATTTTTGCATTGTGCTGTCCCTCTGTATGTGTTCTGGTTCATTAATATTCTTCTTAAAATTGCCTTGAACTAAACATAATGTTCTCAATAATGTTCTCAACCCACTACCACCCTTGAGGTCAAAGAGGACTCTGAGTAACCAAAATATAGGTCGTGGGTGTAAAATCGTGCAATGGTTTCTGCAAAGCAGGAATGAGAGAATTTAATTATCCTCTACCTCAAAAGGGGACAAAGGAGGCTCATAGGACTTCTGTATAGAAGATTCTTTGAAGTCATCTAAGAAAATATTAAGACTTCATTATTTGACTTAAAAAAAGCAAGCCAAGACCCAGAGAAATTAAGCAAATTAATTGTTCAAAGTCACATAGGTCATAAGTAACAGAGACAGAAATCAATTGACTTCAATTCAGAGACACCTGCTGGAAAGAACTCTGGGACTGAAGTCAGAAAAAGGGTTCAAGAAACGAGTGCAAGGGATAATGTTGTAAAAAAAAATTACCCTGGCATGGATTCTGTCAATATAAAGTAATTATTAAATAAAAATTAAAAAAAAAGAAAAAGAAAAAGGGTTCAAACCTGGCCCTTTTTGTTTCAATTTCCTCAACTCTAAAATGGGGATAATATTATCATCTATTCCACAGGGATATTAGAAGGATCAAATGAGATAATATTTGTAAGAAGTGATGAGCAAGATACTATCAGAAAAACATAGAAAGACTTCCATGAAACTGAGTGGATGCCCAACAATTGGAGAGTGGCTTAATAAATTGTGGTATATGAATATTATGGAATATTATTGTTCTGTAAGAAATGACCAGCAGGATGATTTCAGAAAGGCCTGGAGAGACTTACATGGACTGATGCTGCATGAAATGAGCAGGACCAGGAGATCATTATATACTTCAACAATAATACTATGTGATGATCAATTTTGATGGATGTGGCCACCTCCAGCAATGAGATGAACCAAATCAGTTCCAATAGAGCAGTAATGAATTGAAACAGCTACACCCAGGGAAAGAACTCTTGGAGATGATTATGAACCATTACATAGAATTCTCAATCCCTATATTTTTATCTGCCTGCATTTTTGATTTCCTTCACAGGCTAATAGTACACTACTTCAAAGTCCGATTCTTTTTGTACAGCAAAATAACTGTTTGGACATGTATACATATATTGTATTTAACTTATACTTTAACATATTTAACATATATCGGTTGGGGGAGGGATGAGGGAAGGAGGGGAAAAATTGGAACAAAAGGTTTGGTAATTGTCGATGCTGTAAAATTACCCATGCATATAACTTGTAAATAAAAAGCTATAATAAAAAAATTTTTTTTAAAAAAAGACTTTCATGAGCTGATACAAAATAAAATGTACTGTGTACAAAGTAACAGCAATACTATAAGATGATTATGAATAACTTGGCTATTCCCAGCAATACAATGATCTAAGACAAGATCTTATGATGAAAAATGCTATCCATACCTAGAGAAAGAAGTGATGGTGTCTGAATCTTGAGTGTTTTTTTTCTTTTACAACATGACTAATATAGAAATGTTTTGTATAACTGCACGTGTATAACCTATATTGAATTGCTTGTCCTAGCAATGGGGAGAAAATTTGGAAATCGGAGTTTTAAAAAAAAATCAATGTTGAAAATTGTTTTTATAATAAGCAGGATTTTTTCAGTGTGTTCTGGAGAGACTTACATGAACTGATGCTAAGTGAAATGAGCAGAATCAGGAGATCATTATATATGGCAACAACAAGACTATACAATGATCAGTTCTGATGGATGTGGCTCTCTTCAACAATGAGATGATTCAGGTCAGTTTCAATGGTCTCATTATGAAGATAAACATCTGCACCCAGGAGAGGACTATGGTTACTGAGTGTGGATAGCAACATAGTATTGTCAATCTTTTTTTATTATTTGCTTGCATCTTATTTGCTTTCTCATTTTTTTCCAGTTTGATTTTTCTTGTGCAGCAAGATAATTGTATAAATATATATGCATGTATTGGATTTAACATACACTTCTACCATGTTTAACAAATATTAGACTACTTGCCATCTGGGGGGGGGGGGGGTAAGGGGGGAAATTGTAAGACAAAGTTTTGCAAGGATTAATATCAAAATATCCATGCATATGTTTTGAAAAAATAAAAAGCTTTAAATTAAAAAAAGATTTAAGAAAAAGAAGAAAATTGTTTTTAGATGTAACTGGTGAAAAATAAAATACTAATTTTTTAAAGTGCCTATCACAGTGCCTGACACATAGTTAAGTACTTAAATGCTTATTCTCTTTCCCTTTCTTCAGCTACCTACATAGCTGTAATAACTTCACTATAATTCATCCTATGGTGTATTCCTAAGCATACTGCTTAGGCCCTTATTTGAATCTATATACTCTTACTCTCCTCATAGTTCTAATAAGCTAATAATTTGATTCTTATTTGAGTACAGAATGGATTATAAAGGTGGGGCTTAGGGAAAGGATAGTGTAGTAAGACTTGGCAGCCAGGAAAGAGATGAAAAAATTGTAAATGTAGCCCTAGAAACTCAAAAAGCAAGCAGTCTGGGACAATTTAGCATAGAAACAAAGGATTGAGATATATATATATATATGCATATATGTATTTGTATACATATACTTATATATGGATATAGGTATTTCTATATACATATATGGAGATATACAAGTATACTTATTGCTACATATTTTTTATATATGAGTATATGGATAGTATATTTATATAAACATAGATAATATATATTTCAATATGCCCAGTAGCCTTATATTGACTTCCTAGGTTGTTGGAAAAAGATTAAATTATAATGAGTAAGGTCCTTCTCCTAAGCCTCATTGTGCTATGGAGGGACCCTGGCTCCTGAAGATACTTGGCACATTTTTCCAAAGTAGAAAGCTTTTCAATAGGGGGTTAGCAACTGACTGGATGCTTGCTATCCAAGAATAATCATAAGTTTAGAGATATTCTTCACTGAGTTGTGGGTGTATGGATTTTTCATCTAAAACAGCTCTCTAGTGACTATTTACCAAGGTGTCAGAGGGTGGCTACCTGCAATAGTGAAATGAATCAATCAGAGACCATTTGAAGAGGTTTATCACCAAGTTGACTAAAAGGAGATGAATTTTTTCAGTTGTAGCAGCTTTTTAATGACTCTCTACCAAGATACATAGGGGATTGCTATCTATAATAGTGGAGGACTAAAAAAATGAGTCAGAGACAATTTGGAGAGATTGATTGAAAGGAGATGAATTTTTTCAGCTGTAACAGCTTTTTAAGGACTACCTGCCAAAATACAAAGGGAATTGCTACCTGCAATAGTGAAGGACCTCCTGAAAGATGGAAAGAATGTAAGAAAGGCATTTGACACAATTGAGAAGAAAGAATTTTGCAAATGGTTAATAATAAAGGTTGGTATTTTTTAAAGGAAGGGAGGGATGAATTATTTAGAAAGTTTGTGACTTTGGACACATCTTTCCCCAATAATAATGAGATAAATGAGACATCACAGTTAACTGTTAATATTATTTGTATCTCTACCCCACCCCCGTTCCCATCCCAAGCTTAACTGGACAACATATTATTGCTGTGCCAAGAAGAAGCACCAGGAGGATGGGGCAGGAAAAAAAATAGGATTGGAGTTTTTGTTCTTGTCTGGGGGTTTTGTCTGTCTATCTGTTTGGTTTTTTCCCAGCAAAGCTCTTAGTTCTTAATAATTCTAGATCTGCCACTTCAGACCTCATCAGGATAACTCAGTCCAGATCAGGTCAGTTCCCTGAAATCTTTTTTGCAGATCCCTGTCCCTCATAGCACCCGCTCTTTAGAAACATATGCTCCAGCCATCTGCAGTGCTCCCGCAGCTGCTTCTCTCTGGGGAGCAGGAAGGTGAGAACCTTATTCCGCACGATGCCCCTGTCCTCCTCTTCCCGCAAACGCTGTTTTACCCTCGCTGACTGCTCTCCCTGCTCAGCCAGAGCCCTGCTCATCTCACAGTAGGCATCTTCCAGGCGATGAATGGCCTGCAGGGCCTCCTGTTTGAAATCTTCCAGGTCCCTCTGAACCCCAGTCACTTTTTGCAGCAGGTTCTCCATATCAGGTTGTGAGGGGAGACAAGGGGACAGGGATTCCGGCAGGGAAAAATCTCCTGACTGCAGACCACTCTCAACCATTTTCTTCCCTTGCAGGGTATTCACCTTCACATAAATGGGGCCTGTTTGGTAGAAGGGATCCATGTTATTCTCTTCATTAATTGGTCCAAGACTGGGAACAACCAAGGCCACAAGCTAGGGAAGGAAGGGAAGTTAAGAGAGGTTATTAGAATGAGCCTCTTCCTCAGTCTAGTTCCATTTGCCCTATATGAGAAAAGAAAACAGGAGGCTTGAAAGAAACTTATACTAATACTTGGTACTGACCCAGAAACAAACTGAGGAAAGAAAAGAAATTAAGGCAAGTCAGTCAGAATGAATACAAGCCAGAAGTCCATTCATTCTCTTTAATCTACAGAAGAGGAGAATTGAAGGAATCTGCCAATTGTGACATCAGGATCAATCCAACCAATCTTGATGTGGTCTAGATATTAATTCTATTTGCATACCCTAGCCTCATTGGTCATAATCTGGTTGGGGAGGGGAGCTTCTGATATTCTCTGGATGCCAAAACACATCTCCAGAGGCTTTGAGAAGTTCTATTCTCCCCATTGAGGAGATGAAGAAACTGAGACTTCAATGGGCTTGACTCTTAGCAGAGTCCATGATCACCAGCAGCCTACAGATTTGTTCTATAAGATGTACATTAGAAGGCAGCATTGAATGGCGAAATGAGATAATTTGGAATTAGGGAGTCTTCCAGCCCCTAATTAAACTTTTATAGGTCCCTTTGCACCCCTGTCCCTTTTCTACAACAGGTTCTTCAAGTCAGATTATAGGGGAAGGCAGAGAAAAAGCATCTCTAGAAGGGAAAAGTCTTTTGAGGATAAATCAGTCAGGATCATTTTTTTTCTTTGCAAGGTATTCACCTTCATGGATATGGATCTCTGTTGTTTTCATCACTAGCTATTCCATGACTTGGGACAATCCAGGGAAGATAAGGAGTTGTAAATGGAATCCGATTGGTATAAAAAGTCCATGTTATTTTCTTCACCGATTGGTCCAAGACTGGGGACAACCAAAGCCACAAGCTGGAGAGGAAAGGGAAGTTAAGAGAAGTTGTTACAATGAGTCCCTTCCTCAGTCTAGTCCCATTTACCCTGTACTATGAAAGAAAATATAGGAGGTATGAGAGAAGCCTGCTGATTGTGACATCAGAGGTACTCCAGCCAATCTTGATATGGTCTACACTTTGAAGCTATTTGCATGCCCCAGCCTCATTGGTCAAAGTCCTAAAAAAAAAAAAAAAAAAGGTTCTGCAGTGTCCCTGGGCCAAAACCACATGTACAGAAACTTTGTGGCAAGTCAATTTGCTACTCTTCCTAAGCAGACAGAAACTCTATTTTCCTTATCTTTGGAATAAAGAAACTGAGGCCCAAAATGGGAAAGTTGACTTTGTTAAAGCAAAGGGCAGAAGCATTTACAGTCTGAAGATGATTGTTTTATAGATATAATACAATGTATCCAGATAGTCTCTTAAACCCAACTTCCAGTGGCAAGTCTAGAGCTCAGCTACTATAATTCTCCCTTTGGGAGAATCCTTCTAAGGGTGACCCTGAGTGATTGTGGATAACTTCCTAATACTGCTGCTTGCAAGCCCTGACTGTTGTGTTCCCTCAAAATTGATCACCCTAGTATCATTTTTTACTAAATGAATTCTCAGTAGCAATTAACCAATTTACATAAATTAGCTTTTATAAAGGAATATTTACTAAGTAAATATAGCAAGGACAAAAATACAAACAAATCTTGTCCCATTAACTAGGGCACACTGTCTCCTTTAAACATCCTCTTGGTTTCTGGGGAAAGTGGATTCAGAAATTACTACAAAGAATTTGCCCCACTTCTATGTATGGCACAGCAGATGAATGAGTCATTTTCTTGCTTGCAGAACATGGTGTCCCTAGTGCCCAGCTGATCCATTGCTGGACTAGATCAAGGTAGATCAGCAGTAGCAGAACCGGCTGCCATGGCCATGAGCACTTTGCTACGGAATTGAGTTGAGGATTTCTAGTAGCTCTTTTGACTTTGATGCTCACAGGATCATAATTTGTTCCATCCCATTCCAGTATTCATTCAGGCAGATCAGGCAGAAATAAATAAAGCAAAGAAAGCTAGCCAAGAGCTCTATTTATTCATGATCATATAGATGAAGGAAGGAGAGGAGGGAAGGAAGGAAGGAAGGAAGGAAGGAAGGAAGGAAGGAAGGAAGGAAGGAAGGAAGGAAGGAAGGAAGGAAGGAAGGAAGGAAGGAAGGAAAGAAGGAAGGAAGAAAGGAAGAAGAATTCATAAAGCACTATATACAAAGTTAAGAACTGTGCTAAACAAATAGAAAGGATACAAATAGAAAACTAAGACAGTTTCTGATCTCAAGAAGCTTATATTCTAAGGGGCAGACAACACATATGGAAGTTTTGCACTGTAAGTCAAATGAAAAGGTCCCATGGTCCTTAGGGTGCCTCAGCAAAGCAGATGGTGCTCCTCCTCTTTAATAACATTTCCACTGAGAAAAATCCTCTCCGTTTCTGATGTTGAACCATTTGACAATGCCAAGGATTTCAGTGGCAGAATCTGTCTTTCAGAGTCTTCAGGAGCTGGAGCTATGAAGCTGGGGCCAGGATGAGCCTTGTGGAGGAAGGATGGAGCTAAGCCATGAGGGAAGCCCACGACTGTAGAAGGTTGCACTGATCAGGGATGCATCCCAGGAATGGGGGGCAGCCTGTGCAAAAACATGAAGTAGAAAGATAGACTATCTTTTACCTGGGACAGCAAGTAAGCCAATATTGTTGGAGCATAGAATGTGTGAAGGAGAGTATGCAACTTGAAAGAATGGCTGAAACTAAATTACGAAGGCTGTTAGAAGTCAAACAGAGAAGATTGTGTTTTATAGGAGTAACAGGGACTCCCTGAGTCTCTTAAGCAGAAGACTCATATGGTCAAACCTGGGCGTTAGGAAAATGACTTTGGCAGCTTTGAGGAAAATAGATTAGAAATCAGACATATTAGAGACAGAAAAATCAATTATCAGGAGAGAATTGCAACAGTCCAGGCCCTGATGAGGCCCTGAACTAAAGTGATGATTGTGTGTATGGGAAAGGAGGATCATAAGTGAGAGATATTATGGATGTGTACAAATGATAAGAAATATCTTGGAATAGAATTCATAAATTTTGGCAAATGTTTGGACACAAGCAGGGGTGAGAGTAACAAATTGAGGTTGCGATTTGGGTGAACAGAAGGATGATGGTACCTTACACGTAAATAAGGAAGTTAGGAAGCAAAAAAGGTTTTGGGGGGAAATATAATGGGCTAACATAATCTAAGATAAGATAATTTCTGACATGTTGAGTTTGAAGTGCCTATGGAATACCTAGTTGGAAACATCTAGTAGACAGTTGGTAAAGAAGTTCAGCTAAAAGTCTAAACTTGGCTCTAGAAATCATCTACATGGAGATCATAATTGAACCATGGGAACTAACAAGACAGGACCCATTTATAAAGGGCAGGACATGGATGATTACTCTGCAAAGGAGACTGAAAAGGAGAAACCAGATAAGTAGAAGAAGCACGAGGGAGCAGGGCCATGAAAACTCAGTAGAAAACATTGTTTAGGAGTAAAGCTTAGTTAATAGTGACAAATGGTGCAGAGAATTTTTAAAAGAGGGGGATTGAGAAAAGAGCATCAGATTTGGCCATTGAGAGATCATAGGTAACTTTGGAAGGAGTTTCAACTGAATGATGAAGTGGGAAAGCAGATTGTTAGGAGTTAAGAAGGGGGTAAGAGGTGAGAAAGTAGAGGCAATGAGAATTTCTATGAAATTGGATGTGAAAGGAAAGAAGAGAACTTGATGAGGTAATAGGATCAAATTATAAGTTTTATCTGGACATGTTTTCAAGTGTCGGGGAAGGGAACCATTTGAGCATTAAGGAGAGAGGAGGTCTGTTCAAACGGATAAGAAAGGTTTAGGATCAGAATATAAGGGTTAGCCTTAATAAGTAGGAGCACTTATTGTTTAGTGGATTAGTCACATCTCTTTCTTTGTGATCCATTGAGGTTTTCTTGGCAAGATACTAGAGTGGTTTGCCATTTCCTTCTCCAAATCATTTTGCAGATGAGGAAACTGAAGCAAATAGAATAAGCGGACTTGTCCAAAGTCACACAGCTAGTAAGAATCTAAATTCAGGTTTAAACTTAGGTATTCCTGATTCTAGGTCTGTTACTTTATCTGCTATGCTACCTAAGCTACTCCTTTTATCCATTTAGACTGAGGCAAAGGAGAAGAAAATGGGGGATGATGGTGAAGTAATCTCAAGTGCAGAATAGGAGAAAAGTGGGATCTTACCACAGATGGCCTCAATTTTTCAATGAGGTATGAAATAAGGTCTGCTTAGACATAAGAGAACAGAAGATATACTGGCCTGGGCATGAGATTTTGGGCAAGTTGCTTAAGAATAATAGCTGACCTTTATAAACAAAGCCCTTTATACTTAACTTATTTGATCCTTGTGGTACCCTATTAGGCACCATAAGTCTATTCAGGATCCCACCTCAATATATTCCCATTTCACAGATGAGGAAATTCATGTTTCTTTTCATCAAGGCCTTGGATAACAGCTAAGTGGTATTCCTATGCATTAGGATAGGCAAAGTGACTTGTCTATCCTAATATAGTAATAAGATTTAGAGAACAGGATTGGAAGTTGGGCCAATTTAATAAAAGGAATGATACCATAAGAGATATTTGACTTCTAGGATATTTTTCTGCCATAAACGAATTGTGTGACTTTGGGCAAGTCACTGGACTCTCTCAAGCTCTCTGGGTTTCAGTTTCCTCACCAGTAAGATGAAAAGGTTAGACTAGATGATAACCTAGCTCTCTCTAAAATTCTAATCTCCACTTCCCTTTTCAATCCTCTCTGTAAATCTGTATCAGCTCTAGCTGCATCCATTTTGCTTTCTCGCTGACTGCAGCACCACCTTCTGGTAAAAGAAGAAACAAATCTTAGTCCTACAGACTGGGAGGTTTTGTCCAGCTACCTCATTATGTGGAAGAACATATTATAGAGCATATGGGCTGATAGTGTCCTTAATTAATGTGCTTTCTTTATCTCTCTCATTGCAGAATTTACAAATGAATTTTAATATCCTATTACACATTGTCCATTCATTCATTCATTTAACAACCATTTACAATGTACCTATAATAGGCAGTGTTGGGAATAGCACAGAGGTGAGATACACATTCTCTGCCCTTAAGGAGTTTCTAGTCTAGAAAGGAAAATCAGGCATGGACACTAGTAACACACCAACATGGTAGTGCCATTAAAATTGGAAGAGGAAAACACTCAAGGATGAGGCTCAAAGGAAGAATCTCTTTTTTTTTCCTTTTTAGTAGTCAATAGATATTACTACCTGTATCTTTAAAAATAGGTTAGAAAACCAACAAGAATACAAATTTAGAGCTAAAAGGTACCATATCAAAGACTCAGATGAACTGAGGCTGAATGAAGTGAGCAGAAGCCAGGAGAACATTGTACATAGTAACAGCAAGTGATGATCAACTGTGATGGACTTGACTTTTTTTTAGCAATGTGGTGATTCAAGGCAATTCCAATAGACTTGGGATGGAAAATGCCAACTACATGCAGAGAAAGAATAAAGGAGACTGAATGTAGAATGTAGATAGTTTTTTTCACCTTTTTGTTTGCTTTTTTCTTGTTTTTTCACTTTTTATCTGATTTTTCTTGCATAATATGACAAATAGGGAAATGTTTAAAAGGATCACACATGTTTAACCTATATTAGGTTGCTCTTCTTGGGGAGGAGCAAGATAAGAGAGGGAAAGAGAAAAAATTGGAATACAAAGTCTTACAAAAATGAATGTTGAAAACTATTTTTACATGAATTTGGAAAAATAAAATACTATGGAGAATAAATAAATAAATAATAACTTAACACAATTATCCTCTAATCTACTGGTTCTCAAAATTTCTAGTGTTCCTTCAGATTCTTCAATATTATTGAAGATCCCCATCCTCAAAGAGCTTTTATTTATGAGTTATATCTATTATTATTCATCATATTATAAACTAAAATATCTTAGAATTATTACAACAGTTTTAACCCCATAGACCTTCTGAAAAGATCCCAAGGATCTTCCTGATCTTCCACTGACCACACTTTGAGAACTAATCTAATCCAATATCCTTGTTTTATAGAGGAGGAAACTGAGTCCCAAAGAATTTAAATAACTTTTCCAAATCCAACTCAAGTGTACTTTTACCATATTTTTCCCAATGATCATTCCTATTTCACAGATGGGGAAATTGATGTAAAACTGTTCAATGGCCAAGCTCGTAATTAAATCTCAATATTTGAAGTCTCTATCCATTATTCCTTGCTGGGGGTGGGAAGGAGAAAGGAAGGCAATCAGAATTAGGTGATTTGTCCAAAATCACACAGATAGCAAATGTTTGAGGGTGGACTTGAATTCAGGTCCTTCTAACTTGAAGGCCAGTGCTCCATTCACTGTGCCACCTAGCTGCTCTTCTGTCCCCTATTCTTACAAAGCATCTGCATCTGTGTCTGTTTTTACATCATGTTTTTTAAAAATTCAATATTAGCCCAACTTTCTGTCTTCAAATAGAATTTCACCTATCCCATCCCAAATGAATAACATGGCTACCTATATTTTTCTTTAAAATCTCCAGAGTAAGTGGTCTTATAATCTCCCAGAAAGAAAGATCAGTGACTCACAGCTCATCCAGACAGTATAGCCCTCCTGATGTTCTCCTGGGTTCTATACTTGTCCTTGTTTTGGACAACATTTTCATCAATGCTTTAGATGACAAGTGTAAATGGTATTCCTGTACATTTTGCAGATGGCCTAAAACTGGGAAGGATCTACCATACTGCATGACCAAATCAAGATCCAAAAAGGTTCTAAAAAAGGAGATAATGGTGGATTGAATCTAAGAAGATAAAATTAATAGTGATAAATGTAAAATTCTATTCCTAGATTCAAAAATTCAAGCAAAAAAATGGGTGAAGAAATGATTAGACAACAATTTTGATGAGAAAAACCTAGGAAATTAGGGAGGGGGACTAATGAGCTAAAAGCAGAGTCAGATCTTACCAACCCAGCACCTGATTGTTAAAATTTCATTATGAGTGTTTAATACAAATCAGAGCTTGATTTGTCATTTTTCTGATTGCCTCAACTTAACAAAGTGTTAACAATAAAGATTACACTAAATGTGGGGTACTTTTTTTTCTTCCTAGAAATCCAGTTGTTAAACATTTACTAGCACATCTCAAACTATGAGATGTACTATGAATCAATAGTGGGCAAACAGTCTAATTCAATCTTAGATAAGAATTGATCAAAAGAAGATTATATGGAATGAGGAAGGGTAAAAATCTCATTATATTCTACTAAGCTCTATTCAACAGAGTGAAACAAGCAAGTCTGTTCCTAGTGTTCCCCAATACTTTCCCTCTGGGCTTCTTTGTCTCTTTTCAGTGCCAGCTCCCTCACCCTGCCTAAGTCTGTTGTGTGAGGAAGAAACCTTTGGAAAAACTCTTCTCAGATTAATGCATTATCCCTCATGGAATCATATTTTAAATGAGGGGCCAAGGAGATGGCAAAACTAATAACCATGGAATTTCTAGTATAGAAGGGGAATTCAGAACACACAATTCAACCAATATTTACTAAAGAGCTATTATGTACTAAGAACTGTATTATGTGCTAGGGCTATAGAAACAAACCCAAAATACCCCTGGCTTCAAAGAATTTACATTCTAGCAAGAAAACAGGGGGAGAGGCAAGAGAGACAGAGACAAAGAAACAGACAGAAAGAGAAATAGAGAGAGACAGAGAGACAAAGAGAAGAAAGAAGAGAGAAAAGAGAGGAGAGGAGAAAGAAAGAAGAGTGAAAAAGGAAAAGAAGAAAGAAGAGAAAAGACAGAGAGAGAAGAAAGAGGAAAGAAAAGAAGAAAAAGATGAGAAGAAAGAAAGAAGGGAAAAGAAAGGGGAGAGAAAAGAAAGAAGGAAGAGAAAAGGAGAAAGAAAGAAGGGAGAGAGGAAGAGAAAAAGAAGAAAAGAAAAGAGAGAAGAATAGAGAAAACAGAGAGAAGAAAGAAAAAAGAAAGGATGGAAGGAAGAAAGAAAGAAAAAAGACAAAAGGAAGAAATAAAAAAAGGAAGGAAGGAAGAAAGAAAGAAAGATAGAAAGAAAGAAAGAAAGAAAGAAAGAAAGAAAGAAAGAAAGAAAGAAAGAAAGAAAGAAAGAAAGAAAGAAAGAAAAAGAGGAGAGGAGAAAGAAAGGAGAGACAGAGACAGAGATAGAGGAGAGAGAGCAAGAATTAACAACTGAGGAAAAACTTTAGGCTAGAGGGTGATGGCGCTATAAAGTTCAGTGGGAAATGTAGTCCTAGAAGTACGATCTAGATTTGAGCCTTGTTCTGCTGTGTAACCTACACAAGTTGTTTTCCCTCTCTGGGCAGCATTTTCCCCTTTTGTGAAATGAAGGGGTTGAACTAAATTTTCCCTAAGGTTCCCCCAGTTCTGATATTCATTGAGTCTACAAAACTATGTCATGAAGATGACTCTTCTTCCACTTACTGAGCCCCTTTACCACTCTGAAACAAGCAACCTCTAGGGACCTTAGAGATACTTTATTCCAACAAGGTACTTAAGCGAGCACAAAATTAAGTCAGATAGAGTTTGCCCAGGTCCCGGGGCCAGGATCCAAAACTGACTTCGCTGCTGTCTTTTTTGAGGCCATTTCTATCCCACATGATTTTGACGGCCATCGAGCCAAAGGTGCACTTCGCACCCTCTTTGCTTAGGAGCCCTCTGGTGCAGCTCCCGTTGACATAGGAGGAGCTACTCTGACTCCTCTGAGATCGCACCTATGGCTGCCTCAGCTTCCCCCTCTCCTTCTTCCTATAAGGAAGTCTCAAAGTGAACACCGATTTGGCAGCGCTGCCCACCTGCACGTTCTTCTGCGGATAGATCTCCGAGTGAGATGAGTCTCCAGGAAAGAGCGCCATGATCATCCTCAACCTTGTTAACGCCTCCTTCAAAGTCAGTCCTCCAAAATGGAGTGATGGGTGGAGAAAAGGTGATATAGAAGCCCCATCTACTGATACTTCTCTCCATGATTAATTAGTATAGAGATGGACCCCCAAGGCACTGGCGCTAAAAATACCTGCACTGCTTTGGAGGTTCTGTCGCTGTGGCAGTGTGCAGCCCTGTGACTTTCCGCCAATGTCGTTTGTCATAATTTGACACTGATAAAGAGCTTCCACGGGGCTGTGTTCCTGCAAGGCCCCTTATATATCCATATCAAAGCCTCCAGCACCATCCCAGTTAGTAGCAATCTGCTGCCTTGCCTTGGCCTAGTTTCCTTTCAGATTCTAACATGTGGTTGCTCCAGATCCCTCTTCCCCACCTTGTCTGCCCTTCCCTCCCCATGGGCACCAGGTCTCAATTTTCTCTAGAGATTGAGAATGCTCAAGGATTCATGGGAGCAGAGGTATCTCTCACTAGAGTGCCATGTTTCTCACCAGGGCAACTTTGCAATTCTGGTTAAAACCATCTATCAAATGCTGAGGCAGCCCTGGAAGGCAATTGAATTAAAATATGTAAAGCATCCTCAAGAAGTCTCAGTGTAAAATGGGCTATATATCCCTTTGAGAAAAGGCAAGGCAGCTCTCTCCCACCTCCCTACCCCTTTCCCACCCCCATCCCCGGAAGAGTGCTTTCTCAATCTCAGGGAAAAAATGAGATTGCCCTCCAAGGGTCTGAAAGTAACCCATCTACATCTTTGACAGTGAGGTTAGCTTGTGATTCACAGTCCACCTACCCAGGACTGAGATCTTGCCTGACTCTAACAGAGAATTTCCTAATGTCAGGGGTCCACAGTATCTCTCTTATCAACAGAATTCTCCAACTGGGTCAGATTCATGGTCCAACACAGCATTTTATTTCTGATGTTGCCATTTCCCCTACACAAGAAACTTTAGCTTCCTATTAACTTTAAGAAAAAAAAATACAAATTCTTCTTGCTTATAAAACCCTTCACAGTATGGCTCCAATCTATCTTTCCAGGCTGATTATATACCCCTGATGCACTATGTTCATAGTGGTCTTCTTGGGCTATATTCCACATCTTATATCTCTGTAGTCTAGGATGGGCTGGAAGGTCTCAGACCCTCACCTCATCCCTCCACCCTCCCCTACCATGTCTGGAATATTCTCTCTCTTATTTCCTTTCAAGATTTAGCTTCAGAGCCTTCTCATACAAAAATGGCCTTTCTTGATTTCCTGTTTGTTAGGGCGGGACCCCCTTCCCCCAGTTATTTCATATTTATCTTTCATTTAATTATCAATTACCATATCCTTCTATGTCTATTCTTAAATGGCATTTAAGCTTCTTGAGGAAAGAGATGGTTTCCTTTGCAATGCAAATGTAAATAATAATTCACAATTCCATGGCACCAAAAAAATTTACCAAATGTTTGGAATAAATATTCTTTTCACTATTCACATAGATAAACCAAGGCCCAGAGAAGCCAGATGCCTTCCCCTGGGTCACAAAACCAGCAAGAATCAAAGATCTCAGCAGGCTGATAGATATATGACATATAGTAAATGCTTAATTAATGCTTATTTAATAGAATTGGAATGAAATGTATACAAAAAGGAGTGGGGCTATGAAGGGGATTTTTCCTCCTTGATGGCAACCAAGAAGGTTTTAAGAGATAACCAAGCAAATATTCAAGTTTCCCTCTAATACCCAATTATGAATCTGTAAAAATTCCTTTTATTTCCATCCTGCTACTCCTTCAGTCAGGGAGTTTCCCAAACTTATTCCTGATATGTGAAGGAATCCTTCCTTTTAATAGGCTTCTTAAGTCCCCGTTCTTTCATTTATTATCTCTGACCCTTGCTATTTGGGTGAACATGGCCAAGTGCTCCTCTGACCTTCAGTTTACTTAGGTGTAGAGTGAAGAGAATATTTGCCCACCTCAAAGTTAGGTTAAAAAAAAAGTAAAATTTTCAATACTGTGGGAAATATGAATTATTATTTATATTTGTATTGCATTATTCTACTTCCACAGACTCTCTTCTACTCTCTCCTTCCACAGTATCTCTAAATCCTCAAAGAAACCTTCTAAGTTGGTCAAAGTGGGAAGAATAGTCCCTAAGAGAGCAGATGTCATAACCTCTCAGGACCCCTTCCCCCCCCCCAGAAAATGTTCACTTAGGAAAAATAAAGTAGGTCTGCTTCCAGAGCCCTTCCTCCTACCTCCCTCAATCCTACCTTCATATCCCTCCAACAAGTAAAGATATACTTTTAACACTTCCTGTTGGCCATGATGGCTAAGGGATTAATTTTGTGTAGTGATGAAAAGTCTTTTAAATGGCTGCTCATTCAAAACTTAGTTGTTATACTAAAGGTATGATCCCTACCCTACAGGATGCTTCATCCTTAAGTATAGGGATGACTGAGCTCTGGAAAGTCAGCTCAGGGAGAATGAGCTTCCCATCCATCTTTGCTCATGGGTTCTTGAGTCTGAATGGGTTAAGTGACTTGCCCAGGGTCACACAGCTAGGAAGTGTTAAGTGGGTGAAGTCACATTTGAATTCAGGTCCTCTCCTGACTTCAGGGCTAGTGCTCTATCCATTAAGCCACCTAGCTGTCCCGTTTATTTATTTATTTTTAACATTTTTTTTAATTGAGTTCCAAATTTTGTTCTTCCTGATTATCTCCTCTAACCCTTAACAAGGCAAGAAATGTGATATCAATCATGTATGTGAAATTATGTAAAATGTCTTTTCATATTAGCCATGTTGCAAAAAAGCAAGAAAATTGAATTTTGTATTTATCTTGCATTTAATTATCAATTACCATATCCTTCTAAGAAAATTAAAGTGAAAAAATTATGCTTCAGATTAGACTCTATCAGTGCTCTCTGTCTCTCTCTGTCTCCATCTTTCTTTTTCTCTACAGGTGGATAGCATTTTTCATCATAATTCTTCAGAACTGTCTTGAATTATTCTATTGATCAGAATATCTAAGTCATTCAAACCTGGAAACAAGTAATAGTTATAATTTTGCTATTCCTCTGTATAGTGTTTTTCTAGTTCTGCTCATTTCACTTTGCATCAGTTTATACAAGTCATCCCAGGTTTTATTGAATTACAATTAACCTCTCAACTGATTGTAATAATCCTTTATTGAGAATGCCAAATTCCCTCTTTTTCTGTGTGGGAATGAAACTATCTGTGCCATATTTAATTTATGTTTACACATCTTTTTTTTTTCTCCAGAGGACTTCTTAGATTGGATTAGATTATAATGTTCTTCAAAAATCTAAGATGGGCTCTTGAAAAACCAGGTGATTCTAGAAAAATGAACCAAGGCCAAACTTTAAAGGCAGGTAAAGAACAGGGACTGATAGGTCTTAAAGAGGATTGCTGATTGTTTAATTTTCAGTGTATGACTTTAAACCTTAGAAATTGTGTCGTGAATACCTTCTGAAGACTTGGTAATATATTGAACATTTACCAGCACATCCCTGGGTAAAATCACCATTTACTATGATCTCAACCTAGTCAGGCCTAGATAGATTGGGATCCTCAAAGAATCTTACTAAAAGTTCCAGAACTACTGGGATGGGAAAGTTAGGGCTTGAACCCAGGTCTTCTCATGTATTCCATGTTCTTTACAGCACACATATACATACACCTTAGATGATACAAACTACACATGGTAACACTAAATGCTTGCCATTTAAATTATTTGTTTCACAATAAAAGAGATAAATATGCATTTGTATGCCAGCAAGAAGAGCACCTTCTCAAGCAGCTTTTTTTTTTAATTTTGGGACAATTCTAATTATTAAGAAGCCCTTTTCAATATCAAATCTAATTCTGCCTTTCTTCTTAAATCTTTTTAATTCTACCCTTGAAGGTCAAGCAGAACAAGTCCAATCTCTCCTACTTTTAAATATCTAACTTTTCAACATACATTTTTAAGCACTTATTATGTGCTAAGTGCGAAGATTATAAAAAGAGGAAAAAGACAGTCCTTACAATCTAAGGGAAAGGCAATAAAGCAAACAAATATATACAAAGCAAGCTAAATATAAGATAAATAGTAAACCAGAATAAAAATACTAGAATTAAAAGGGGTATAGGTCTAAATAGATAAAAAGATCCTAAGACCTTTTCCAAAATGACACTAGGATGATTAATAATAACAACAACAACAATAATAATAGCTGATAGTTATATAGCACCAACCATGTCAGGGATTGTGCTAAGCACCTTTCAATTATAATCTCATTTGGTCTTCACAATGACCCTGTGATGTAGGTGTTGTTATTATCCCCCTTTTACAGATGAGGAAACTGAGGCAATCAGAGATTAAGTGACTTGTCCAGGATCACACAGTTGATAAGTCTCTGAAACCAATCACTGTGCTCTTTTCCTTTATGTTATTTGTATGGTGTCCCAAAAGTCTTACTATGGTTCTAGTCTATAATAGCTTATTCTCCTGGTTTTGCTACTTTTCTCTGTATATATTCATACAATTCTTCTCATGCCTCTCTGAATTTCTCATATTTATCTTTTCATGATAATATACTACTATATTCCTAAAACAAAATTTATCAATCATTTTCCAATTGTAGGGTCACAGATTTTAGCCTGGAAAAGACTTTAGATGAATACCCTCATTTTAGAGATAAGGAACTGAGGTCTAAAGAGGCTTACTAATTTAACCCAATGTCAGAGCAAGTAGTAAGTGAAAGATGCAGGATTTGAGCCCAGAACATCTAATTTTAAATTCAGAACTCTTTGCATTATGCACCACTACCTCTAAACAGTGGGATCTCACTTTGTTTCTTGTTTCTTGCTGCACAGGAGGAAGATTTTAGAGCCAAACTTCTGTCTTTGGAAAAAAGGAAGCTGGGAGAGCCATGTGTATATGTGCATGTGACTCTGTGTATGTGTGTGAATGTGTGATTGTGTGTGTGTGTGTGTGTGTGTGTGAGAGAGAGAGAGAGAGAGAGAGAGAAGAGAGAGAGAGAGAGAGAGAGAGAGAGAGGGGATGGGGTGAGGGGTGGGAGAGGGGAACTGGGGATGAAGACTGGCAGGTGAGGGGCTACCCAAAGATACCTAAATAAAATAAGCATGTGGTTCTGCAACAAACCAACACCATAATAATTTAGCACCTCAGCCACTAAAGAAAACTTCCTCTAAAGGCAATGGGAACCACTAGAGGCTTGTGAGAATGTCAAGCTGAATTATATGAGCTTAAAATCCAAATCACCTCCTTCCTGGGTTACTTAACTGTCTGCCTGGCTGGGCCATTGGATTACTGGTGACAGACATTGGGGGCTGCCAGGATGCTCCAGACAGAAATGCTTTGATCACCTGGAAAACTCCAGACACCAGGGCTCCTAATGATGAGTAATGAGCTAAAACCATTGGAAAGTTACCCAGCTGGAGTGATGTGGGAACACATGCCAGTGTTTTCAGAGAAGGGCAGGGCATGAGCTAGAGGAGATGGGTAAGAGATACTCTAGATTGGCAGGGGAGGGGAGATGAACACATTAACCCTTTACCCTTGGATTTGAGGATGAAAGAGACATTGAGAAGCAATGTGTTGCTGTGGTTATATTATTGTCCTTGGAACTAAGAAGATCTTGAATCCTATCGCAGACACTCACTTGCTGTATGACACCCTTAAATTCTCTGGACCTCAAGTTTTCTCATCTGTGTCCCCATGGGTATGAAGGGGAGAACATAGAAAGCCTTCAGCCAGTCTCCTGTGAACAATTCACTTTGGTCCTAGGAATTGGTCCAGTGTGCCTTTATTTGAAGGATCTTGGTCTCTTCAATTCCAGGAGGATTTCTTAAGTATCTGCAGGAGCCAGGCACTGTGCTCATTCAAAAACAGGCATTAAATGGTACCCCTCTCAGACTAAGGCAATTTTATTTATTGAAAGGAGAAGAATAAAAGACAATTGTACAAAAAAAAGCAGATGCATAGAGAAAGAAAATCACTTCCTCAGGGTAACAATGGCTGGTATCCTGTTTCCCAGCTTTTAATCTTAAAGTTTTCATGTCAACCCTTGCCCTCAAGGACTGGACATTCTACTGGATAAGGGAATAGCCCTCTATTCACATTTCTCATAGTCCACTATTTAGATGGCACTAAGAAATAGCAGTGGCTCGTTCAGGCAGACACAGCTTGACAAAAGCCTGGGGATACTAATCTCCCATGGGAGAGAAGAAGAGGGATACAGAGACAGCAAAGAATGAAAGATTGATTAGCCTGACCACTGCAAGGAGTGAAGAGGAAGAGATGGAAAATGAGAGAATCTCTGAAGTCAGGAGAGGGTCTTTGAAGTTGAGTGTGAAGGCAAAAACTAGATGGCATTCATTCACATGGAGTCACTTGCCAGCTGTGTGACCCTGGGCAAGACACTTACCCCTATTTGCCTTAATTTCTCATCTATCAGATGAGCAGGAGAGGGAAATAGCAAATCACCCCAATATGTATCTCTGCCAAGAAAACCCCAAATGGGGTCACAAAGAGTCAAATGCTAATCCACAAAACAGCAAAAATATGTGAAAGCATCTTTTATGTAATAAAATAAAAAGAAAAGAAACAAGCTTTATCAAGGACCTACTGTATGCTAGACACTACACTAATTAAGTGCTTTACAAATATTATGTCATTTGATCACCACAACAACTTCAGAAACAAATGCTATTATGATCCCCATTTTGCAGTTCAGAAAACTGAGGCACACGGCCAAATTAAGACTAAGTTCCATGATAGAGATGACCTCAGCTGGTAAGTTACTAGGATTAGTCTTTATGGATGGAACAGTTACAATGGACTGCTGTTGGAAGTCTGTAAAATTGCAGGAAGTAGTTGTATTATAAAAGGTCGATCATCAGAATGGAAGATGGTGATAGATATTTGTCTTGAAATAAGTCAACAATCATTTAGGGCTTTCCAGTAACTGTGCTAAGTACTGGGGATACAAAAAATAGATGAAAAAATACAGTTTCTATCCTAAAGGAACACAGATTGAAATGGGGGAAGACAATAAATTACTAAGTATATGCAAGATATATACAGAATGACAGGAAGGATATCTATCAGGGGAAGGAATTAGCAAGTGGAGGACCAGAAAAGGCATTCTGTGGAAGTTGAGTTTTGAGCAGAGCCTTTAAGAAAGCCTAAGAGATAGAGGTAAGGGAATAGAAAATCACAGGCACGGAGACAACCAGTAGAAAGAAGTTATTATTAAATAAAATAAAATTTAAATTAAAAAAAAGAAGAAAGGGGTGGAGATGGGAGATAGTGTATCTTCTTTGAGTAACTTCAAGTAGAACAATGTAACTGGATCATAGAGTAGTGAGAAGGATGGTACAAGAAGGCTGGAAAGCTAGGAAGGGGACAGGTTATGAGGAGTTTTACAGGTCAAACAGAAGAGTTTTTATTTGATCTTACAGGAATGGGGAACTATTGATCTTATTGAGAAAAGGAGTTTTGGGAAATTCACCTGGGCAACTGAATGGAGAACAGATTACAGAAAAGAGAAGCTTGAGTTTAAGGAGAAAAGTTAAAAGGTTATTGCAGTTCTCCAAGCAAGAGGTGACAAGAGGCAAATCAGGATCTTAGCCATACAAGTAGAGATAGGTATATGAGAATTGTTGTGAAACTGGATACAAGACTTGGCAAAGTATTGGATCTATGGGGTGAATGAGAATAAAGAAACAAGGATGGACTTGAGGTTGTGGGCCTGGGTGACTGAGATGATGGTAATTCACTCCATGGTGATATAGAAGTTTGAAAAGGAGGGAAGGAGGTCGTTGCTATTGGGTTGGGCTTTCTTAGAATTCCCAGCATGGAACCCAGCACTTGGCACACACTAGGTCCCTAATACATGATTATTGAACTAAATTGAGTCAGCCTGACCAGCTGTCAAAAGTTGCCTTTGTTTGTGTTGGCCTCCGAAATGGAAAGATCTACAGGATATGCTTAACTACTTGCTGAGGAATAATTTGAGACAATCAGCACTGTGTAATTCTCCATCCCTGGATGTTAAGTGGCCAGCCAGGCTTCATTAGTATAAATGCTTACATTGTGCAATTACTCCTTTGCTTTTGGCCAGGGTCTCTCTTCTGCTGATAAATCCCCCAAAGTCATTTAAAAAGATGTCATTCAATGGGTGCATCATGGCCATCTTTACTCAATAAGAGGGATGCTCTTAGTGTTGCAAGCCTAGAAACTCCAATCCACATTCCTGTCCCATTCATCACAGAGGGCTCTGGGGAAAAGAGGAAGAAGAAGAAAAGGAAAAAATCTGGACAGAAGTAGCAAGAATGAGAGAGGAAAAGGAGAGATGTCTGTAAAATTCCCTTCTGGCCAGGCCAGAGGTGCCAATCTTTGAAAGTCTCTCTTGTGATTCATAGCACTCTGGGTGAGGAAGGGTCAAAATGAGCTCATGTGTTTGGAGTTAAAGGAGGATGGAGGTTAGCCAGGGCTCTATGGGGGATTGCCTTTGAGTCCCTGTATGAAGAAGCATATAAAAGGCACAAAAAATATGAGAGGCACTTAGTGAGTAGCCCTTCCCAGCTCCTGCTAACACACACACACACACACACACACACACACACACACACACACACACACACACTCAAATAACAAAAGAAGTCAGGAATCAATCACATCCCAAAGAATGCACCCTCCCATCCATGTACCTCCCTCTTCTCACTGTTTTCTTGCCAGGGGAGGTCAAAGTTCACATCAAATGTCATTAATCATCTTCCAGAGCCCGGGTGCTTATTGGACAGTCCTATTAATCAGGAGCCTATCAGACCTACAGCTTGCTTGGGTCTCCATTGTCCTGTTTCTTACCTATCATAGAAAGATTAGATTATCAGTGACAACCGAGACACCCATTGAGTCCCCGTGAAGCTGGAGAATGGGGTTTATTTTATTTATTTATTTACTTTATTTATCCCCTGTCTTAAAGATGAGCAGTTTCTTGTCTTGTCAACCCCGTCTCCTTTTCTTTAAAGAATCAGACTTAAGAATCCAATTTGTCAAACTGGACAATTGTTGAAGAATTCACACACACAAAAATAAAAAAGAGAGAGAGAGAGAGAGAAGAAAAGAAAGAAAAAAAAAGAAGAGAAAAACCTCAACAGCTTTATAAAAAAAAATTAAATAAATAAAGCAGAAGGTTTTAAACAGGACCTGAAAAAGATCAGAAAATGCCGAGTATCTTACATCAATTAATCTTTGGCAAACAGGCACTTTGTGAAGAAGGGCTGGCAGAGATGTGTCAAGAGGGAGTGACTAGCCTTCTGAAGATTCACAAACTGTTGTGGATCTATTCTTTTGCCTTCTCTTCCAAAGTTGGGAAGGGTGCCTGCCATGGAAATAGAATACTTCTTTTAAAGCTCTTTTTTTTTTCCCCAAGAATTTTCCACCAAACAGGAAGTAGCAAGAATGCTGTCTTGCAGAGGGGAAAACAAAGGAACAAAGCCAGAAAGAAATTTGCTTGCCCTTATCTAGCTACCCTGTTAAGAAATAGCTGGGCCAAGAATCCATCAGTAACTGTTTACTGAACCCAGGAAGGTGATGCTGTTGTATGGAAGGAGAAGGAGGAGGAAGAATAGGAGAAAGAAGAAAAGGAAGAGGAGGAAGAGAAGGGGGAAGAGGAGGAAGAGAAGGGGGAAGAGGAGGAAGATGCACAAAACCTAACATTTAGAAGCTTTTACTCCACATGGAGCATACTCAAATTAGATCATATCCAGAAATGTATAAATGCATTATATATAATTAATTATATCTGTGTAATGCCTGAGTATCAGAAATAAGACTTAAAGCCATTTTTTTCTGATTCTACATCCAGTGGCATTCACACCACCCAGGAAGGGTTCTACTATCTTTGTTGCTGTTGTCCAGTTGTTTTTTTGACTGTAATTGACTCTTAATGACCCATTTGGAATTTTCTTGGAAGAGACACTGCAGTGGCTTTCCATTTCCTTCTCTAGCTCATTTTACAATTAGGGAAACTGAGGCAAACAGGGTTAAATGACTTGCCCATGATCACACAGCTAGTTTCTGAAATTGGATTTGAACTCAAGAAATAATTCTTCCAGACTTCAGAGCTAGCATCTATGTTATCCACTGTGTCACCTAGCTGTCCAAATTATCTTAAATAATAATAATAATCCTTTTACATATAAGGAAAGTAAGACAGACTGAGGTTATATGATTTGCCCATAGTCTAATAATTATCTTAGATAGGATTTGAGTGAAAGTCTATCTGGGTCCAGTCCAGTACTCTATCCACTGTGTCATCAAGCTATCTATTTTGTCATCTTTCCGATTAATATTTCAATTGAAATGTACTCATCAAAAATAAATCCAATTTAATAAATGTTAATAAGTGCCTATAGTGTGTCAGGCATTGTGATAAATGTTGGTGATTTAAAAAAGAAACAAAAGATAGCTCCTGCTCTTCAACAACTTATAATCTAATAGGGAAGATAACATACAAACAAATATATACAAAGTAAGCTATATACAAGAGAAATAAGAAATAATTGATAGAGAGAAGGCATTAGAAGGAAGAGGAGATAGGGAAAGCTTCCTGTAGGAGATGAGATTTTAGTTAGGATTTAAAGGGCAGCAAGGTGGCACAGTAGACAGAGTACCAGGTCTGAGATCAAGAAGACTCATCTTCTTGAGTTCAAATCTGGCTACAGACACTTCCTAGCTGGTAAGTCATTTAAACCGCTTTGCTTCAGTTTCCTCATTTATGAAATTAACTGGAAAAGTAATGGCAAACTATTCCAGTATCTTTGTCAAGAAAACTCCAAATGAGGTCATGAAGAATTGAACATGACTGAAATGAATGAAACAAAAGGAAGTCATGGAGATCAATAGTCAGAGCAGAAGAAAGTGAATATTGCACAAAAGAGGGACAGCCTCTTAGTGAATGTCCAGGACCAGCTCATCTCCTTTGTCCATTCATCTGACTCTTATTATATATAGCTTAATCTTATTTTTCAGTAGCAATCCATAATATGTGAATGTAAGTCATGGAACACCATTATCTACATAGAAACCAAATTTGCAAAGGTTGCAAAGGCTAATGGCAAGGATTGTGGTGGGTCTAAGTAGGCTTCTGCAGCATAATACCAAGGTGGCTTGCACCAAAGAACAGAGTCCAGAAAAGGAGGCCAGTGGATCCTGTAGCAAAATCAAAGGGGATATTGCATGAATAGCCCAACTACTACAGTGTACTCACAAAATTCTAAGAGAGAGAGACAGGAACAAAGAAACAGAGAAAGAGAAAGACAGAGAGATAGACAGAAAGGAGAGAAGGAAGGAAGGAAGGAAGGAAGGAAGGAAGGAAGGAAGGAAGGAAGGAAGGAAGGAGGGAAGGAGAAAGGAAGGGAGGGAGGGGGAAAGAGAGACAGAGAGAAGCGAGAGAGAAGAGAGAAAAAGAAAGAAAGAAAGAAAGAAAGAAAGAAAGAAAGAAAGAAAAAAGAAAGAAAGAAAGAAAGAAAAAAGAAAGAAAGGAAGGAAGGAAGGAAGGAAGGAAGGAAGGAAGGAAGGAAGGAAGGAAGGAAGAAGAAAGAAAGAAACAAAGAAAAGAAAGAAAGAAAAAAGAAAGGAAGGAAGGAAAAAAAGAAAGAAAGAAGGAAGGAAGGAAGGAAGGAAGGAAAGGAGGGAGAAAGAAAAGGAGGGAGAGAGAAAGACAGGGAGGAAGGAATGGAGGGAGGGAAGGAGAGAGGAATGGAGGGAAGGAGAAAGGAAGGGAGGGAGGGGGAAAGAGAGACAGAGAGAAGCGAGAGAGAAGAGAGAAAAAGAAAGAAAGAAAGAAAAGAAAAAGATATGTGTAAAATGCTTAGCTCTAGAACATAGTAAATATTATATAAATAACTGTTTTTCTTTTACCCTAAAGGAAATTTTGTCATCAAGAATTCCCTATGCTGAAATTAATGGGGAAAAAAATATGAAGGAAGGTTAAGTCATATCAGATTTCTGACTGTATTACAAAGCAATAATCTGGTACTGGTTAAGAAATAGTGATAGATCATGGAATAGATTAGATACACAAGACTCAATAGGTAATGGCCATAATAATATATTGTTTGATGAATACAAAGATCTTAACTTTTGCAACAGTACCTCACTATTTGACAAAAATTGCTGGGGAAACTGAAAAGCAGTTTGGCAGAAATTAGGGATAGAGTAATATCTCAGATCATATGCCAAAATAAGGTCAAAATGGATCCAAGAGCTAGACAGAAGGATGATATCATAAGCAAATTAGGAGACCTTGGGATAGTTTACCTGTCAGATCTGTATATAAGGGAAGAATTTATAACTAGATAAGAGGTAGAAAGCATTACAGGATGTAAAATGGATAATTTTGAATACATTAAATTAAATTTTTTTCTGCATAAACAAAACCAATGCAGCCAAAATTAGAAGGAAGCCAAAAACTAGGATAAGAGTGGAATTTTATAGTAAATTTCTCTGATAAAGACCTCATTTTCCAAATATACAGAGAACTGAGCCAAATTTATAAGAATATGAGTCATTCCCTAGTTGATAAATGGCCAAAGGATATGGACCAGCGGTTTTGAAAAGAAGAAATCAAAGCCATCTATAGTCATATAAAAAAAAGTTCTAAATAATTATTGATTAGAGAAATATAAATTAAAACAACTCTGAGATGTCACTTTATATTTATCAGATTGGCTAATAAAAGAAAAATGATAGATGGTGGGAGTGATGTGGAAAAATTGTGACCCTGATGCTTTATTGGTACTTATGAATAATCCAACCATTCGGGAGAGCAATTTGGAACTATACCTAAAACGCTATTGAACTATTCATTCCTTTTGACCCAACAATACCACTACTAGGGGGAAAAAATCAATCAAAAAGGAAAAGGACCCATATGTACAAAAATGGTTATAGCTCTTTTTGTGGTGACAAAGACTTAGAAAATAAGGGAATGTCCATCAATTGGGAAATATCTGAACAAACTGTAGCGTGTAATTGTGATGGAATATTCTTGCGCTATAAGAAACGATGAGCAGAATACTTTTAGAAAAAACCTGTTAAAGCTTTTATGAACTGATACAAAATGAAATAAGCAGAACGAGGAGAACATTGTACATAGTGATAGCAATATTGTATGTTAGCCAACTATGAATGACTTAGCTGTTCTAATCAATTAGAAGATCCAAAGCAATTCATGATGAAAAATGCTATTCATTTCTAGAGAAAGAACTGACGAGATCTGAAATACAAATCAAAGCATGCTTTTTTAACTTTCTTTTTTGTGGGATGTTTTCTTTCATGACATGACTAATATGGAAATACATTTTTTCATGACTGAATTTTATAACTTTTATCAAATTGCTTGCTTTCCTCAATGGGGGAGGGGGAGAGGAGTGACAAAGAATTTTCAACTCAAAATTTTAAAAAATAATGTTAAAAATTGTTTTTGCATTTAATTGAAAAAATAAAATATATCAAAAAAAGGATGCCATGCAATGTAATGACAGGTCTGCTTTTTTTTTTAATATGGCAAGCGCTGGGAATAAAAAGACAATAATAAATAATCCTGCTCTCAACGAATTTACATTCTACTAGGAAAGATAATGTGACATATATAGGATGTCCCCAAAGTCTTAGTGCAGTATTAAACTATTGAAGCTTAATTAAATAGCTATTAAGCTATTAAAGTTTTAAACAGCACTGAGACTTTGGGATATCCTGTATATGTGAAATATAAGCTAAATAAAATGCAATGTAATTTTGTGGAGGAGGACACTAAGTCAGGGGAGGGGAATACTGGAGATGAGGGAAAAGCTTCATATGAAAGTAGTGTCTGAGCTGAGTTTTGAAGGAAACCTCTGAGAATCAGAGCTAAGGAGGGAATACATTTTAGAATGGGGGACATACAATAGATGATATGGAAATGGGAGATGAAGTATTTTATGTGAGGAATAGCATGAAAATTCAATTTGGCTGGACTGTTAGAATGCAAGAAGAGGGACAATAATAACAAAGATAAAGTTGGAAAAGTAGATTGAGACCAATTGTGAAGGCTTTAAATGCCAAAGAGAAGGACTTGTAGTCGAGACAGTATATATTTCAGATCTAGGATATCTTGCATAGGATGAAAAATGTTAAGTTCTTTATCAATAAGACAACAAGCATTAATTAAGTGCCTACTATGTACTAGGCAGTGAAGATATTAAACTGGAGATACTAGAAACCAAAAAAAGAAAATCTACATCTTCAAAGGACTTATTCTGTCATGGAAAATAACATGTGCAGGCATAAATAGTACAGTGGCTAAAACATCAGACCAGAGTCAGGAGGACCTGAGTTCAAATTCCTTTTCAGACATTTAACACTTAGTGTGAACACTTAACCCCAATTGAAAAGAAAAAGAAAGAGAGAAAGAATGAATGAATAACATGTGCATTTATAAATGAAAACAAAGTAATTGGGAGATTGGGGTGCACTGGTTCTGGGGACCAGGAAAGACTTCATTCATATAAAGGATGATCCTTGAGTTTTGAAGAGAACCAGGATTTCTAAGGAGTGGTGGGGAGTCAAGATGGGAATTTTGAGGGTTGAAAAGGGTGCTTTCTAAACATAGGAGACATCTTAGTTTGGTAAAGGCCCAGAGATGGGGGAGGAATGTGGTATACAAGCAGTAACATGTAAGGCTGTTTGGCTGGAACATTAAGTGCTTAGAGGGAAGTAATCAGGGTTGACATAAAGCCAGCTCCAATTGAGCAGATTGTTAAATTTTCAGTGTAAGCATTTATGCCTTGCAAATCAGCAAATACTATCAATCAGGACTTGATTTATTCTTTTGTTGATTGTCTAGACTCAAGCAAGTGACAGAGAAGATGTTAATAATGCAAATTAAATTGAAAAGTGTGTGGAGAGTACTTTTTTTTTCAAGAGCCAGTTGTTAAACATTTATCAGAACACTCCTGGGAATGTGGCCTTGGATAATAAATAAATTTTTAAAGATAAGATAGAGACAGATTGTGACGATTTTTTTTAATGCCAGAGGAGTTAGTATTTGATCCTGTAGGTTATTGAGAACAAGCTATTGGGACTTCTCATACAAGGTCATTCATGCTCAGATCCATGTTTCAGAAATATCACCTCTTCCCCTCCCAGACTGATATTTTTGTGGCAGTAAATTAGGCTGTCTTTTGTCTCTATTCTTATTAGTCCATAGTCATGGATTGGGTATTGCCTCAGAAAAACTAAGCCTGGGGAAGATCTTTATTTAGAAAAGCCAAGGTCATCCATTGCATCCCAGGTCATCATGACTTTTGTCTTGCCACTGAATTTCAGTGACCTTGGAGGAGAAAATGAAGCTGATCACTGCAGAGCTCTACCTCCCTTAAATTCACTTTTCCCCCAAGTTAAGACATCACCTTTGTGATGTCGTTGTTCTTCAAGAAAGAAGAATTAACAACAACAAAAGTTGTATAGAGGATAGATTGGAGAGAGGAGACTGGAAGCAGAAAACTACTTTTCTGTGTAAGTATTGCTTTTCCCTAAGTAGAAATTAAGCTCCCAGAGGGGAGGAGTTCTTTTCAATGTTTTTTTGTAGAGTAAGGTTTGTCGGGGCTGTCTCTGTACCCCCAGGTCTAGTATAATTTTGACTCTTTTAAAAATGCTTTTTGAGTTGAATTCAGTTAAATGGAATGGAATGGAAGGCTTAGTGGAATTTGATCTGCTTCATCAGAGGGAAAATCCTGATCACTGAGATTACTGCTCCACTAAGGTGTTTAAGTGTGAGTGCACAATATCATAGTGATATAAAGAGAATAAATTATGTCTCATTTCTACTGATTTAAGAAGCCTCTATGCAAAAGGAAAGCACCTGCTATGTGCCAGATACAGTGCTAAGCACCAAGTTCCTATAACTGGCAAATCACAAAGGTATTGGATCTCAGAGAGAATATTCATTCCCCCAATGCCAGGTTGTCTGAGGCTGCATAGGATTGTGTAGAGAGTGCTAAATTGGAGTTTGGAAGCCTTAGGGTTTAAAACTCACGAGTGGGCAAGTCACTTAATCTCCAACTCCAGCAACTATTTAGAACTTAATTACTTGTAAACTAATACATGCTATGTTCCACTTTTCTTTTTCTTCTGTTTTTTTTCTTGTGATTTTCCCATTTTGTTCTGATTCTTCTCTCCCAACGTATTTTTTTAAAAATTAATTTTTTAAAAAATAAATGTATATGTTTAACCAGAAAAAAAGAAAACAATAAAACAAAATAAAAAAGAACCTAAGTGCTATATTAAAGAATGATTTAAGTCCTTATTTGCTGGGAGTTCTCACAGACCCTTCACAAATTCACATATTTGTATCATGACCCTTGAGGAAGGTTTACTTCATACTAGGATCTACCATTCATTTTTCAGCTTGTTAAACCAGTTGTTAAACCAGTTGTTAAAAACACCCTAACAAAGTCTTCTACATTTCTTTTGTAGTCTGAATGCCAAGCTAAGAAACTCACAGAAGAATTTCTTCTAGAACTGGGAGACCAATGAGGTTTTTTTCTGGTCAAAATAGAGTATCAAAACATAGGAAGGTTTGCATGCATAATAAAAATCAGAATAGAGGCAGGTTGGTCAAGAATTGATGTTACTGACTGAACCCCTTTTGGGTTAGTCCACTATAGCATTCTCTCTCATGGTGTCTTTACCTTCCCCTTTTTCTATGCCATGGGGTGTCTCTCCTCTCATTTCCCTACCATGCTCATGATGTCTTTTTCCTTCTTATAGCTAACTCTTTTAGAGTGCTAAAGTCTTTTTAGGATTTTGCCTTCTAGTCAATAGTATTCTTCCAACTCATGGAGTATTTCTTTTCTCCTGATTAAGTGTGAGTTCCACTAGGGAGCTTGTCTTTTCCTTGTTAATTGTTAAAACTCTTCTCCTTGCTAACTATATGCTCTCAAGGGTTCCCATCCACATAATAGGAGAATGGAAGATGCTTCCATGTGAGTCAATCTGGGCTGCTCCAAAGCCCTGTTACATATGAATATTTACTTATCTATAAATTAAATAGTTAGATTAGCTAGATAACAACTACAACAAATAGCAATTTGGGCATTGTAGAAATAGAAAGTAATAGAAGTTTTTTTTTAATTGTTGAAATTATGGAAATAGAAAAATTATGGAACTAGTCAATAAAAATGTTTTATTTTTTATTAAAGCTTTTTATTTTCAAAACAATAGAAATGTTTTAAAAGTTAGACAAATATGGGGAAATATCTGATTCCAGAGTCAATAGGGAGCCACTAGAGTTTATTGAATCAAGGAGTAACATGATTGAATGCACACTATAGAAAAATTATCTTGGCAACCACTGGAGGGTAGATTGGGGTGAAGGGAAATTAAAGATAGGAAAAACAATCTGGAAACAACTGGAACAGTCGAGGAAAGAGGTAATGAAGTAATAGTTTTGAATCCTGAATCAGAATGGAGGCTGACAAGAGACAGGTATGAGAAATGTAGAGATAAAAAAGGCAAGATTTGGCAAATGATTGGATACGTAGGGTAAGGGAGAATGAGGAGCAAATGATACAGTAGAGCAGACACTTAAACGCTCTTTGCCTCAGTTTCTTCAACAGTAAAACAAGGAATCAAAATAGTACTTATCTCTCAGGGCGGTTGCAAGGATCAAATGAGATTCTATTTGTAACAGTCTCTAGCACATAGCAGACACTATATGAATACAAGCTAGAATCAGCAATACTAGATAGAGTAGTGGTATTAATGATAATGCAGAGATTATGAACTAGGAGACTAGAACAATGACAGGAAGAGGGAAGACTGGAAGAGGGATAGGTTTGGAGGGAAAGATAATGTAATGAGATAATAAGGTACAGATCGGAATCCATCCACGCCTTCCTGTGTCTCATTCAGAATGAAAGGAAATCTCACTTCTCTAGAGCAAGCTCCCAGGTATTTGCCACAACCACCAAGTGATCTGGAGAAAGGAAGAGGGGTGGGGAGGTAATTTCCCCCATGGAACCTATACACCTGCTGCCATGATGCCCCACTGCATTTTTTCACATTAGGTCTTCCCTAAGGAGCCACCAATCTATCTCCCACAAACGGGGGACTCCACCATGGAGCAAGGGGACAAAGTAGGGAAGTTTATGGAGATAAAGGGAAGTGGTGAGTGTCTCAGGAAGGTCAGGACATGGGCTATCTTCCTATCCTCTAACTGATGGATAGTATATCCCTCCGAGTCCAACCACGTCCTCAGAAGTCCAAGTCTCCACCTAAGAGACCATCACTCGAGACCATTCCCTGGACAGTTGTTTAAGGTTGGGGGATAGGTGTGATGGGGCAAGAAAAAAAGAAACTGTGGATTGCTTTGGCCTAAGAAAAATATTGGCGGCCTAGGGAGAGATCACAGGGCTTGTGGAATCAAATGGGGAATTTGCTAAATGAGGTGTTGGGTTGAACACACACAGCCACCTGAAATCATACAGAGCTCTGGCTCATGCTTAATAAGAGCTGACAGCCATTATTGTTCAGATCCCAGCGACGGCCTCTGCTGCCTGGAGATGGGGTGATGGGGCAGGGGGACAAATAGATGGGGAGCTGAAAGAGGGAGCAAAGGGACTAGGGCAAAACAATGGGTGGGGGGAGCTGCAGTGGTGAAGAGGGGAAGTGAGGAGGGGAGGGGCAGGATCTTAATCCAGGGCCTGGCAGAAGACCTTGGGAACAGGACTTTAGAGAAGGCAAGAGTGGCTGCCCCCCAACAGCGACAGCAGGGACTGGCATCTCCAGATGGCTTTTTGTTTCAAAGCAATAAAAAATGTAATCTGACAGGCCCGAGGCTGGAATTTGAAAATAAAGAGTCCAAGGGGCAGGAGGAGGGAGTGGGAAGGGGGAGGGTCAAAGGTATCCGTGGCTGCAAATATATACACATCCTCTGTCTCTTTTTACAATGGCAGGGAAATTTATGGGCTCTGCAAATGACATTTAATTCCAGAGGTAGTGACTATGTTTGTTTTGTCTGGGTGAGGAGATAGACATTGGAAATTGGCCAGAATGCTATAAGGTAGGGCTCAGAATAGGAGGTGATAACTTTGCCAATTAACTCTAAATGTGGACATTTTACATCCCATTCTCCCCACATCTTACCCCCCCCCAGAAACAAAGCTTTCACAGTCATTAGGGAATGATATAAAGATAGAGGGCCTCCCAGTGCAGTCTAATTGCTCATACATCGAAAAATGATGAGCTCAGTTATGCTACACAGACATCCTGTAGGATTCCAGCTGCCTTATTAATGCTGGCTTCTCAGAGGGGGAGACACCCCCACCTGCTCTGATGGAAAAATACAGACACCCAGGGAAACAGTGGCACCCCTGTGGCATTTGATGGGTCTGTCGCTTTTTATTAAGTAATTTGGGGTTTTCAAATCACTGCATGCTTCCTTTCCAAAGGTCCCAGTTGCCATGCATGCCTCCAACACTGCAGGCTGTCCATAAATATTCATCATCAGATGCCGGCAGGGTCTCCATATTTCATTGTAAGGGAAGAAAACTTGCCCCCAGGTGACCCCTGCTCTGGGGATGGTCACCACAGCTGGAGGGCTAAGAGGAGGCTTGGGTTGTGAAGGTCACAGGTTTCTAGGGTATGGGGTTGAGCCCAGGAATGAACCAATGGTGTAGAAAGCACTTTTCGAGGACTTCTTATGGAGTGGATTTTATTTTCATAATTTCTTTTTCTCTTGGAAAGTCGTTGCTTTCTGACCAGTCCCTTCTGATTTTCAGGGAGTCCAGTTCTTGGGTAGACTTTATCATCTTTGAGTCCAAACTATTATTTCTTCTTTCCAAAAAAAAAGAGAAAGATTTCCCTACCTGTCATTTCATTTAATACCCCCCTTTTGTATTCCTTCCTTCATTTTTCCTTTCCTTCCACTTTTCCTTTCATTGTTCTTGTGGCCAGGGCATTCCCACAAGTTTGGACTTGTGGAATTACTCCCTTCTGCTCTCTTGGGCTTCTCTCAGTCCGCAGAATTTCATTATATTGGGCATTTTCTTCTGTTGGCTCCATTCTCCAGCCTCAGTTTCTAAGCTTCAGCTTTGTTGTTGAGCAAATTTCTGCCCCCTCCCATGCTCTGGATGATGTGGGAAAGCCCTGCTTGGTCCTGGATGAAGTGGCTAAGAGTAGGATTTCCTGAGCTTGTTGCAGTTTCCTTGTGGGTTAAATTAGCTCTAGAGTTGGGCCCTTTCTCTGTCATCTCTTCTCTCTGTCTTTCTCCTTGCAAAGTCATAAGCCCAGAGGCGGCTCCATCCCTTGCTGTGAGTATGACAAGCCCCAAACAGATGTTGTCAGCTGCACTTGTAACTTCACTCCTACCAGACCCCCAGGTGCTTTGCTTTCTGGGGTACCTTGGTCCTTCTTCCTGCTGTGCCTCGTGCTGTGATGTGCCTGGAAGTCCTGTCGTGATCAGGGGGCTGAATGGCCCCTGGAGGGGGGAACCAGGCTTCCCAGACAAAGCCTTCTCTCTTGCCATGGCTGAGGTGTGGACAGTCTGATCTTTTTAGGGAGGTAGGGAAAGGTGGTAGCAAAGTCCAAAGAGAAATATTGAAAATTGGGGAGAACTGTCATCCCAGAAAACTAAAAGAGTATTATTTACCAGCCCAGGCTTCCAGTCTGTCTCCCAATGTTGCCAAGGAGGGAGTTACTTCTCTATTTGCCAAACTGAACCAGTTTTTGAACCAGGGGAGCAGAGGGAACAGTTTAATCAGTGCAAGGTCCCCATGTCAAAATTTCAGAAATAGCCCTTTGACAATGAATTATAAAATAGACCTCTGCAGGGAAGAAGGGTGTCCTATTCTTCCCTTGAAGCCCCCTTCGATGCAAGGGCTGCTTAGGAAGTATTTTTATCTATTAACAAATTTATACTGTTAGTCTACCCTAGCAGAACTGTCAATGAAATCTACATTCCAATAGCAGCTCTCCTTTTCCAGAAAGGGCATGATTTTGGACAAGCAACACAATTATAGCATTGCTTTTCCAAGACGATTATGTCCATTTGCATTGTAGACAGTCTATCAGTCTACATAGTCAGAATTTCAGAAATTATAAAGACACAAAATAAAAATAAGAATTATAAAATAGACCTCTCTGGGGAAGAAGGGTATCTTAGGATGATAGATTTATAAGTATGAGACTTAGGAGACTATCACATCCAACCACTTCATTTTACAGATGAGAAAACTGAGGCTTTGAGAGGTCAAATTACTTTCTCAGGGAGAATGTATATTATATACATTACCAGGGGTCACCTGGGGGCAATATAACATAATATTAATTGATGTATTCCTCACAACAATCTACCTGTGTGAAATAGTGCTATTATTATCTCCATTTCACCAGTGAGGAAACTGAGGCAGGTACAGAGTAAATGGCTTGCCCAGGGTCTCACAGCTAATAAGTGTCTAAGGCAAGATTGCAATTCTGATGTTCCTGATTTTAGGCCTAGACTTCTCTCACTGAACCATTTGCATAAAACTATCCCCTTCTACAACATTCCTGATCAGCGGTCACCCAGTCTGTTCTGGAAGCTTTCCAGTCGGGGAGAACTCTTTCCTTGTTGCTCAAGGCAACTCATTTTTTCCAGTCTCCTAAAGCTGAGATTTATAAAGAGAATTTGTTGTGCTGAATATCACCTATAAAGGGAAGGAAAAAAGTAGATCATTCAAGGTGAAACATAAAGATGTAACTATCAGTATTATAGTTATTGATATATTAATACAATATTTATTACATTGTTATATATTGCATATTATTAACATAATAGTTATTCATTTAGACAGTGGCTAGAATCAGGAAGATCCTAGTCCAAATGCCTCAGTCATTTACTAGTGATATCACACTGGGAAGCTCTAAATGTTAAAGTTTGTCTCTACATTGAAGTTGAATCTATTCCTTTTGCTTTCAATTCAGTTCAATAAGCATTTATTGTATATCTACTAAATGTTGAAGGCACTTTACTAGGTGCTGAGAATGCAAAGACAAAAATAGAAAAAAATGCTCCCGTCTTCAAGGAGTTTACAATTCACCTGGCCCCGGTTTTACCTGTTGAGGCAAAGTGGAACAAATTGAATCCCTCTTATCATCTCTGTGTTATTCTCCTTCTTGCTTAAGGAGGAAACTGAGGCACAAAATTTATCAGTTATGAGTAGGTCAAGACTCTTCTTCAGTTTGCTTAAAATTTGGAGTGGATTTAATTTTCTTGCAAAGTTTTCTTGTGCTTGCGTTTCACTGGGGTACTTACTTTGCTAGTTTTGAGGTGATATACTCCTTCGTAACCTCTCATTCTGCCATCTTCCCCAAACTTAAGAAGCTAGTCTTCCTTTGCCAATTCAGTAGTACCTCAAGTCTCCCACGGATGTCCAGTCACTTATTACTGATAACACACTGGGGACTTAAACTGCTGTCTGCCTCAGTTTCCTCATCTGTAAAATAGGAATAACAATAGCACCAACTTCCCAGGTTTGTTATGAGGATAAAAATGAGATAATATTTGCAAAGCAAATATAAAGCATCATATAAATTCTAGTTATTATTATTATACTTTTGTTGACAATTGGATTCCTAGATATTACATTATGTGTGACAATGGATTCACTCACTTCCTTTCCAGAGGATTTGTATAGCTTCTAGGCACAGAAGGTAAAGATTAATCGGTGAAAAGAAAGAGGCAAAATAGGAAGGTTTTAGTTAATGTCCTACCAACATCCCCATATCAGCTGATGGCAAGGTCTACATTGAGAAACAAGGACACATAGTTTATAAAGGGCTCAGCAAAGAAACATCATTCCTAAAGGGAACATCTGGTATATTGCATGAAAGAAAAAAGGCTTCTAGAAACCAAGAACTCTGAAGTACTATTTTGCCATATATGTCCTCTCTATCTTTGAGATTAGTTTCTCTCTGACTTTGTAGAAACTTCTTTCTAGAATAGTTGGAAAATACCAGATCAGATGGCCAAAGAAAATCATGGGATCTTTTCCTCCAGAGATTTAAGACTAGAAGAAGCAAGTATCTCCCTGATGTGGCTTGAAAGAATTGGACAAAATGGCATTCGAGGTTTCCTTTCAATTCTAAAGCTAATGAATACTGTCCTTCCAAGTAGAGAGTCTCTCCACATTCCTTCTAATGTTATTAACTTGGAGTTTTGAAATATATATATATATATTTTAGCTTCTGACCCAAGAACAAAAATCAAATTACAGCTTAGGACAGTTCCTGGCACACTGTAGGTGCTTAATAAATGCTTGTTTGATTAATTGGTTGATTTGTTTTTGTAGCCCTAGCATCCAACACAAAGAATGTGTTGTTCAGTCCCCATTAGGGGATTTCTTGGCAATTTTGCTTGGTTTGCTATTCTTCTCCAGCTCATTTTACAGATGAAGAAACTGAGGCAAACAGGGTTAAGTGACTTACCCAGAGTCACTCAGTTAGTAAGTGCCTGAGATCAAATTTTAACTCGGGGCTTCCTGTGGAAGTGTTCTATCCACTGTGCAACCTAATTGCCCTCTCTGTGCTTCTTAAATGAGCAACACTCTTCTTTAACCGGGTCTCCAAGAACCAGACACACTACTCCAAATGAGGTCCGACAAGGCCAAAGTAGAGTTTGTTTGTTGATTAATTGGCCAGCTGGCTGCTTGACTGATGATTTTTCCTTCTACGGTGCTCGCAGACCACTCTGTCTACTTGACCTCTGAGTTGGGTGGTCCAGGCTTGTCTTGACACTGTCTGGTCATCTCCAAGTCAAATTGATTAGCCTCTCTGGCTTGCTGGACCCTCCAGTTGGGGTAAGAGAATAATGCTACAGATCAACCTTTTCAGCTATAGCCAGGAGGATTAATTAATGAGGCTGATGGGCTTGGGCTTCCACAAATACAGGTGTTAACAAAGGGCCAGCATCATTAGCCGAGAAGATGGTTATTAGGACCTCTCCACTGTTGTTATTTGTGCACTTTCAACTCTCCAATTGCACCGAGTCTCAGGGTCCCTGGAATTTTAGGCAATTATAGTTTGTACAGGTAACAAATGGATCTTTTTTTTTTCAAGGCTTAGGAGTGCCTCCTGAATACATTAATCTGCTTGATTAGCTCTCCCTTCTTGTATGCTTTGTTCTCCCCCTTCCTGCTCGGGCTCTCCTGGAAAATGAATGAGTTTAACACCTAGCAGAAAGTGGGTTGCATCTTGGGAATACCTCAAGTGTACTCTGGGTCTTGAATTCACACACACGGAGGCTTCCTAAAGGTTATGCAAAGGTTAACAAACAATTAATCTGTTGAATCAGTGTGCTGACTCTGTTTACCCAATCTCTGGTTTCTAAAGGCCATCATCCATCAGCTGCCTCACTCTATTTATACCCCCTCCTTCTTTTTCCTAACCCCCACCTTCTCTACCCTGGCCTTCAGATAATTTGGGTGATAAAGAGGAAAAATCTGAATTGAGGATATGAACTGTCTTAAAATAAAATCCAGGTTCTGCTCCTTGGTGCGGTTAGATCACATGACCTTGCAGGATCTATGACACCAGGATCTATGAGGAAAAATGCATTTGCTGGGAGGATTTCTATGACTTTTAATGGCAAATGGTCAATGGATTATTAGAAAAAAGTGCAAGTTAAAGTGAGAGCAGGTAGAAAAATTTTGGATCTTTTTCTTTTCTTCCATATTTCTTTCTTTCCAGTTTTCCTTCCATCCTTCCTTCTTTCCTTTCTTCCTGTCTTCCTTCCTCTCCTTTCCTTCCTTATTTCCATTCTTCCTTCCTTCCTACCTTCCTTCCAGCTTTCCTTCTTTTCCTTTCTTTTCCTTTCCTTCCTTCTTTCTTTCCTTCCTTCCTTCCTTCCTTCCTTCCTTCCTTCCTTCCTTCTTTCCCTCCTTCCTTCCCTCTTCCCTCCTTCCTGCCTTCCTTCCTTCCTTCCCTCTTCCCTCCTTCCTTACTTCCTTCTTTCCTTCTCTCCTTCCTTCCTTCCTTCCTTCCTTCCTTCCTTCCCTCCTTCTTTCTTTCCTTCCTTCTTCTTTCTTTCCTTCCTTCCTTCCTCCTTCCTTCCTTCCTTCCTTCCTTCCTTCCCTCCTTCTTTCTTTCCTTCCTTTCTTCTTTCTTCCCATCTTCCACGAATCCCAATCTTGGAGAAGAATCATCACAATACCATTTCATGAGAAGAAATGTTACCCTTAAATACATATAGAAGAATTACACATGTTTAACATATATTGACTTACTTGCTATCTTTGGGAAGGGGTAGGGGAAAAAATTGGAACACAAGGTTTTGCGGGGTGAATGTTGAAAATTATCCATACATATGTTTTGAAAATAAAAAAGCTTTAATAAACAAAGGAATGAATGAATAAATAAATGAGATTTTTTCAAAAAAAACAGAAAAATGTAATGGGGAAATAGTTCACAAAACAAATTAAGTAATAATAATAAAAAGAAATGTTTTCCTTCCTTGTTGTGAAAGAGGGTGGAGCCATCCCATTACTAACAAAAATTCAGGGCACCCCTTTGTACCCTGGGAGTCTTCTAATACCATGACCTAACACCCTGACTCTCCTGTCTGCAAATGACTTTACTGCTAGTAATTTCTATGTGTGTGCAGGAGTGCCTAGGGAGAAAAAATCAGGTGACCAGAAATTAAATTTCTTCTGATCTGGCCCCTGAGGCTCAACTAGAAAGAATAGTTGGAAGTTACAGGAAAACAGCTTTGAGGTGGATAAGGAACAAACTTTCTATTATGAGAACTGTCTGAAAAATGAGTGGGTAGCCTGAAGAGAGAATGGGTTCCCTGTCCACAAGTAAAGGTTAAATTGATACAATTGAAGGGCATAAAATAGAGCCCACCCTATCACAGCATATTGACTTAGAAAACCACAAATTAACAGTATGTATGTTTTGTTGTATTTTCAGGGTTTTGTTTGTTTGTTTTTTTGTTAAACATTACCCTATTACATTTTAACTTAGTTCTGGCCAAGAGTCTTGCAGTTGTTCATGAGTATGACTACAGTATAAGTTTCCTAAAGAATATGTTTCTCTGTTGCAGAGAATTCCATATGTTAGGCAGGAGATTAGACTAAATGGCCTATGAGATCCCTTGCTATTCTGAGATTTGTATGATCATCTCCAACCAAGAATCCTTCCATACTCCATATTTACGAGGATTATTGACATCATAATTACACTGACTCTGGAGCCAGGCCCTGGGCTCAAGTCCCAACTTTACTTTGTAACCTTGAGCGAAATCTTTAATTGTTCTTGGACCCAAGTTCTAGGTTTTAAACCTCAATTTCTCCATCTTCAACATGAGAGGGAGCTGGAACTCAAAAGTTCTTTTAAACTCTAAATCTATAACCCCAAGATTCTAAACTAATGAAAGTGTTATCACTATGTTGGGCAGAATGGTCCCACCTTTCCTACAGAATAGATTTCTTCCTATATTTAAAAAGACAACTTATTCCTTTACCACCTGAACATATACAGAGAACCTGAAAAAAAGGAAGTGGAAAGAAAATGAATTGAAGTTTAAAAAACAAAAAAAGCACCTGCACTGTTGTTTAGGCAAGAAGCAGAGCTCCAGCTGACATTTTTCACCTTCAGCATCCAATACTCAGAACCTAAACTGACCAAGCAGTTAAGCTCAAGTTGGTTTTGCCCTAAGCATATATATACATACATACATACATATATATATATATATATAATATATATATATATATATATATATGCAATGATCATATTGTGTAATGATTACTGACTTATTAAATTACTATCTGTGTGATCCTGGCCAAATCATTTAACTGCTCTCTGCCTCAGTTTCCTTCTCTGTAAAAAAAAAAAAGAACCTATTTGTTCTTAGGTTGTTATTAGGATCAAATGAAATAATCATTGTAAAACCTGGCAATAATAAGTGCTATGCCATTGTTCTCATAAGGCTTCTTCTTGCAAGAAGCTAGTTCCAGCAAAAAGAAAGAACACTTTCCAGTTCCACTACATCTGTTATAAATTGAGAGGACTGACTTGGATAACTGCTAAGATTTCTTGACATGCTATGATTTTGTGTCATGGGCTCTAGTCCTAATTCTGATACTTATTAGCCATTGACTTTGGGCATCTCCCTTGAGCAGGGCCCACTCTCTGGGCTTCAGTTTTTTTTTTTCCCTGTTGTAAAATGAATGGGTTTGACTATGTGTTTTCTAAGGGTCACTTCCAGCTCTAATATTGTGGGAGGGCATACTAAGTAGGATCGGCCCTGGCTTTGCCATTAACTATCTGTGTGATTATGAGTATGTCTGTTGAGTTTCTTTGGTCCTCTGTTTCTTCATCTGTAAAATTATGGGATTGGACTAGAGAATCTCTAAAATCCATTCCGATACTCAGCGATTCTAGAATTACCAAGGAAAAATGCTAATCTTCCTAAAATATTCTACTAAACACAGATTTCTTCTTACAACACAGATAGACAGGGCCAATATTCCCTTCAAGCCAAACATCAGGAATCTTTGATGGAATAACTAACCCTCCTCCTTTCCTGACTGGAGCTGGGATCCTGGGTCCTAACAGGTGACTTTTCAGCTTACCTTGCCCAGAAGATCTCAAACTTTTCCAAACAACACTTTAGTCTTCTTCAGATAATTTATTCATTTATCTCTGTATTTATGGAAACAATTGGGGTTAAGTGACTTACCCAGGGTCACACAGTTAGTAAGTTTCTGAGGCTGGATTTGAAATCAGGTTTTCCTGATTCCAGGCCTCCTTCCCTATCCATCTATATATACAGAGTTTTTGCATGTGGTTTCCTTCATTAAAATATGAGTCCCTTGAGGTCAGAGACTTTTTTGCCTTTCTTTGTATCTCCCAGAGCTTAGACCAGTGACAAACATATAATAAGTGCTTAATGAAAGTTTGTTGAGTGAGTGACAAGCAGAGTATTCTCTTCCTTCCCTCCAGATCCCTCCAATTCTTGTTCTGATTTGTTCTATTACCCTACTCAAATGTAAACTTTTTGAGGGTGTGAATTGTGCTCTCTTGCACTTAGCATAGTGCCTGACATAGAGTGTGCTTAATATGTGCTTTTTAAATTAATTTATTGATAATTTATCACAGGCAAGGTGAGACTATTGTAAAATATGAGAGGGAGAAAGAGACAGAGACACAGAGAGAGAGAGACAGAGACAGAGACAAAAACAGAATCAGAATAAGAGAGAGAAAAAAGAGAGACACAGAGAGATAAAAACAGACACAGAGACAGAAAGAAGAGAGAGAGGAAGGAGGGGGGAGAAAAAAGGAGAGAGAGATAGAGAGGAGAAAGAAACAGAGATAGAAAGGAAGAAATAGAGACACAGAGAGCCAGAAAGAGGAGAGCTAGAGGAAGAGAGAAAGACGAGGAGACAGTGACAAAGAGAGATAGAGACAGAGAGAGGAGAGGCAGAAAGAGACAGAAAAAGGAGAGAGACACTGAAAGAGAGGGAGAAATATAGAGAGACAGATTGAGAAGAAGGAGGAGGAAGAGGAAGAAAAGGAGGAAGAAGAAGAGAAGGAAGAAGAGGAGGAGGAGGAGAAAGAGGAGGAAGAAGAGGAGAAAATAAAACAAAAAAGAAAAGAAAAGAAAAATCTGGGGTATTACCTTACATTTTAGGTGTCTGAGTCTATGGTTCTCCAAAGAGGAATGGGAGAGAGTGGTAGGACATAACCAAGCCCCACCTTCTTCTAGATATTCCAACATGTTAGACATATGTGATTTTACTAATATGGAAACTCCTTTCATCCATATCCATTTATGCCTGAGTGGATAAATCTTAGAAGATTGCTGGAGGCTCAGAAAGGGCAGTGATTGTCCATGGACCTCAATAATGAGTTGTTCCAGGCAAAATCTGACTCCAGGCCTTCCCAACTACAAGTCAAGAACTACTTCCCTTCCACCTCTTACTCTTAAGGATATGAAAGAATAATTATGTCAAAGAATAGTTAAGACATATCTAGGAATCAACTGCTGCTTGAGATAGGAGCTCTTTCCACTCTGTAATATGATAATCCTACAACCAGTCATGAGGCTGGGTCAGATATGTCTGAAAGCCAGCCATCCAGCTTGATCCCAAAAATTCAGCTGCCCTTGAGCTAAGAACAAATGGCAACATTCTTTTGTTGGAAAGATAGACAGACACAGATAAGAGAGAGAGATACAGAAATAAACAGAAATGGATACAGAGACAGACAAAGAAGATGAAAAAGACAGAAATTGAGACAGACAGACAGAGATAGACATAGACAAAGACAGACACAGACACAGACACAGAGGGACAGAAATAAGACAGAGACAGAGAGAGAAAAACAAAGATAGAGATAGAGATACAGAAACATAGACAGAGATAGAAAAGAGCTAGAGACAGAGACAGAGAGGGATAGAGAAAAAGAAAGAGACAGAAAGAAAGACAGAGACAGAGACACACATAGAGAGATAGAGACCAGAGAAAGAGAGACAAAGACAAAGACGGGGGCGGGGGGGGGGGGAGGGAGGGAGGGGAGAGATAGAGACAGAGACCAGAGACAGAGAGACAAAGACAGAGACAGAGAGAGAGGGAGATAGAGACAGAGACAGAGACCAGAGACCAGAGACAGAGAGACAAAGACAGAGACAGAGAGAGAGAGGGAGATAGAGACAGAGACAGAGAGAGACAGAGACCAGAGACAGAAAGAAAGAGGGAGAGATAGAGAGACAGACAGAGACATAAAGACAAAGATAGACATAAAGACAGAAAGAAAGAGAGGAATGAAAGAGAAGGGGGGAAAAGAGAGAAAAGGAGAAAGGAAAAACCAAACATGTCATGCATAGATGATATCTCATTAAAGCAACAATAATGAATAGGAGGAAAATTAGATTATGTTTGGGGTCTGAGGGAGGTTGAGAAAGACTCAGGGTTGCCCAGCGGCCAGCTCTGGATGCTGTGCACCGTATTGATTATTCAGAGGATGGCGCTAGGAAGAGAATATCGGAAAGCCCTAACAAAAACCACTGGCGAGGAAGAGTTTGCAAATGTCTGGCAATTAGCACAGTATGAAACGCAGACTGATCTATGCGGTAGCAGATGGCCCTGAGGAATAGATCATGCCTTGTCCAACTTGATTAGAGCTTAAGAGATGGAATTTGCCCACACGTGACAGAGGCACCTCTCTGCTGCCTAGTGACAGGAGCTTAATCCATGCTGTCTAGAACTCTCTTTCCCTTTCCTGGGCCTTAATATCCAATTCATGAGAAATAATTGCTGTTGGTATGTAAAGAATGATTCATTTGGCCCCCCACACCCTGATTTTTAACCAGCCTGGGCTTGGGAGGGTAAAGGAGACGCTTCCCGACAAGAGGGCTTTTTCACTCACAGTCAGCGGAAAGAAGGCTCATCATGTCACACCTTGCCTGTGTGGGTGCCGGGTGGGGAGGGGGGCGTGCTTTCTGCTCCGAGCCCCAGCTTGTTGCTTTGGAGGGAGAGGGAGAGGATAAAGGTCCCCGCAGACGCCTCCTACCTCATGATTGCAATGGAGGGATTCTAAACCTTGTTTTTTTTTTTTGTGCCATGGATTCCTTGGACAGTCTATGTATCGATCCCTTCTCCAGATAATGTTTTGTTGCCTGGATTCATAATGGAAGGAAATGCTAATTTTCAGTGTGAGGCTAATGAAAATAAAGATGTATTTTCATTTCCCGGCCATGTTCACACACCTTATAAAATCTATCCATGACCCTAGGTTGAGAACCCTTGTTAGAACAAGAAGTAAACGCCACCGGCTGGTCGGCTTCAGTGTCATGGCTCGTTGGGAAAGAGCCCCATGCCAGTATTGAGAGGGCACCCAAGGCTGGCATCATACCCCCTCCAGGGCTGGCTGCTCAACTACCACATCCCTTTTTGGGCCCGTTCTCAAGCCCCCCTCTTCCAACCAGGACGAGAAATCCAACGACAACCCTCTATGTGTCTCTCTTTGGAGAGAGACAGAATGAGAGAAAAGTTCCTGGGAGGTGGATGCCAGTACATGGGGGAAACCACATGATCGAGGAATCTCTCTGAACCACAACCTTACTAACAGAGACCAGAGGCCAACAAGACAGACCAAAAAGGGCCACTTATTTCTCTTCCTCTTAATTATAATCCCATTTGGAAGCAAAGCTCTGTTATCCTGTTTCACTTAATGGCTAGTTTCTATTCCTGTCCTTCCTCCGCTTATTATCTTTTGTAATATTCAGGCTCTCTGGGTTATGAATGGGCAAAGCCTTTCCTGCTTCTTGCATGCCCAGACTTTTCTATCTTTTTAAATATTTCAGTTGCTCAAGATTTTTATTTTTTACATTTCGATTTCCTCTAGTACAGTAAATTTATCTTGGTCATTCAATCAAGCTCTCTCCCAGCTCTTCCCCTTATCTTTCCTTATCCTGCCTGACTGAAAATACCTATATTATCTTTGCAGCCAACATGCCAACCGGTGGTAAATCTGCAGATTGTCTTGATAGGATGACGTCTGAGGGAAAAGTTGGAAGCACTGGGCTTGTCAGAAGACAAGGGCAAGATATTAGAACCCAACTTTCTACTTTACTTCAAGGTTAAAAGACACAGTGCAGTCCTCATGTAAGTCCTGTATGGAAGAATACAGGCTTTTCAGGATTCTTCCTTTATGATCAAGTTAGAAAGCAGACTTTCGGTTTATTTCTCATAAATGAAGGCCTTAACTAACTACCACTCCATCTAGTTACTCTCTCTTAAATTGACTCTGAACTCCAGACTTTTAATAGATTAATAACTAACTACCACTCCATCTAGTTACTCTCTCTTAAATTGACTCTGAACTTTTAATAGATTATGCCGGTGAAAAATAAGGGGGAATTGCTGGTAAATATATATCTCAAAGGCACAATAAAAATCAACGTTTGAAAATGAAGCCACATCTTTTTGAACCTCCAGTTGAAACCTCTTTCCACTTTCAGTCATAATTGACATAGTTGAACATACTGGGATATCAGTATCATAGAATTGGACTTACTGTGTAACCCTGAGGAGGTCACTTAACCCTGTAGGTCTCAGTTTCCTCACCTGTAAAGTGAGCTGAAGAAAGAAATGACAAACCTCCCCTGTATCTTTGCCAAGAGAGATCCAAATGGGGTCATGAAAAATCAGACATGATCAAAAATATTACTGAACAACAACAAAAAAAAAATAATTGCAGAGTTGGAGCAGAGGTCATGTAGTCCAATTCAGTCCAAACAAGATTCTCTCTAAAATATATCCACAAACAACTTTATAAGACTCAAGAACTCATATCAATGACCAACCATGATTTTAGTGATGAAGCATGCTACCTACCTCCTTGACAGAGAGGAAATAGACTCAGATGCAGAAAAAGACATCCACTTTTGGATATGATCAGTGTGGGAATTTGTTTTGTTCGGATAGAGTGCTGAATAGTTCCTGGGCTGAAACTTAGCCTTTAACACTTTCCAGCTGTAAATTCTTGAGCACATCACTTAATTTCTGTCTGCCTCACTTTCCTCAATTGTAAAATGGAGATAATTAATAATAGCACCTATCCTACCTGCCACACAAAGTCAAATCTAGACAAATGGAGAAATATTAATTACTCATAGGTAGGCTTGGCCAGTATAATAAAAATAACAATTCTACCTAAATTAATTTACTTTGAATAAATTATTTTATAGAGCTAGAAAAAAATCTTAAAATTTAACTGAAAGAAGAAATATCAAGAACCAAGGGAATGAATAGTGGGGGGATGGAGGGGGTGAAGGAAGATGACCCAGCAGTGTCATATCTCAGACTTTAATACAAAGCAGTAAGCATTAAAACAATCTGGTTCTGCTTGAAGATCTCCAGTGAGAGAAAACCTACTACCTAAGTCATTTTCAGCCAGCTGTCATTATTAAGAAAGTTTTCCCTTATATCAAACCCCAATTTGCCCCTACAACTTCTACCCACTATTCAAAAATTTTGATCAGATGCACACAGATAGTAGGAACTACTTTATGGTTAGCTTATCACCATGGTGATCTGACATTAAAATCTTACTTGGCTATCTCATCATGACAGAGAGGTGACCCTCCATTCTCAAAGGCTATATAGGACTAGCAGTGGTCTGTGTGTTAGTTATACAAGAACTAGCCTCTCTAAATTCAAAGGGCTTTACCAGAAGGTTGACTGTCAAGTGGGGATTATTTTTTTGAGCTGCAATAACAATGCAAAAAGACCCTCTTCTACAGAGACAAAAGGTTGCAATCTGGATCAGTTGAGGGAATACCTACAACACTTTAATGATGGGTTCTTGTAGTACTGAAATGAGAGTACAGTTGCTAAGTAACCCAAGAAGAGCACTGCCACTCTAGATTACTAGTCTATATAAGATCCACTGAATGTAGAAATGTGTAGAAAATCTAATCTCATCAAGGTGAGTTGGTTCCTTTGGTTAGGCTCTGTTTGGATGTGTGAAGCCTTGACTAAAGTAAAAAGAGGAAGGAGAGGGAAGGAAAAAAAAGAGGGGAAGGATGAAGAAAAAATGAGAACACACTCTAAGAAGGAGGAAAAAGAGGAGGAAGAGAAAAGAAAAAGAGAAGAGAGGAGATAAAGGAGAGGGAAAAGAAATAGTAGAGGGACAGGGAAAGAGAGAGGAAAAAAGAGAGGGGGAGTGAAGAGGAATGGAGAGAAAGAGGAAGAGAAAGAGAAAAAGAAGAAGAGAAGGAGAAGGGGGAGGATGACAAGAGGGAGGAGGAAAAAGAAGAAAAGGACAGGGAAGAGGAAGAGGAGGAGAAATAGAAGAAGGAGAAAGAGAAGGGAAAAGGAGGAGTCACACAGGGCACCAAGCAGCACAAGTGTGATTTAATTTTCAAACATTGATTTTACCATATCTGTGATCTATATGTATCCACCAGTAATCTAAAAATGTTGCATTGATATAATTAATGAAAAGTCTAGAACTCAGATGCCCCTTTGTTAGGGAGTGAGATTAACTGGTAGAAATGCTGCTGGCATTATCCCAAAATGAATTTACATCTCAACATATATTACAAAATTGTAAAAGTAATCACTTTATCCAACTATCAGATAGTCTACAGAATATAAGATATAAAATGTTAATAACCCTTTTTAGGCTTGCAAAGTACTTTCTTTCATGGGATCCTCTCGACAACCTTGTGAATTAAATTTCCATTTTACAGATGAAGAAACTGAGGCTATGAGTTTAAGGCCATGGTCAAAAACCCATTAAATATCTTCAGAGGAATTTGAACCTAGAAACACAGCTCTCAATCTATTAAATATTGGACAAGCTCATCTCAAAATCTCACAGTCTTCCTTTCAACTCCACTTTCCCCCATCCCTGATGGATATATATCACTAGGAAATGTTCTTCCATCTTTCTTTCCCCTTCCCATTTGTTCTTATAGTCTGAACAGGAGTTTGAATCCATTCTTGTTATAGAGATCCTGCATCTCAAGCCCTGAGCACAATACCAGCTACTTATTTCATCCAGTAAAATTATAGCCTGTTAGGAAAGAACCTTAGAGGTCATGTTGTCCAACCTTCTCATTTACACATGTGGCCTAGAGAGACTGATTTCCCCAATATTACACAGCAAGTTAGGAGTAAGACCGAGGTTAGGATCTGGGTCTCCCCGGTCCCGGCCCAGCTCTCTTCTGTACCACGTATCTAATCAGTTTGAACTCAGTAAGAATCCATAGAATGAATAAATTACCGAATAGTAGATAATTTGGGTAAATAACAAAGGATATATTGATTCATGTGTAGTAGGGGAAAACCTCACATGATTTAGAATGAAAAGATCTGAGTTTGAATACCCCCCTGCCACTGACTGTTTATATGATCTTGAGCCAAGCAATTCACCTGAAGTCTTGATTTCTTTTTCTGTAAAATCAAGAGGTTGAACACAACAATCTCTTCTTTCTCTTCAGCTCTCTAAAACCCCGAAGGAGCTATTAACTGCAAGAGACACAAAGTGGGCAAATGTCATAAATAAAAATAAATTTTTAAATGCAACAATTAGAGAGTTCATTGAAGGCGTTGGAGTGAATCCGAAATTGTGCTAGTGGATTTCAGAGTAGGTGGGGTTAATCACTTGATTTCTGTACTCTCAGCAGCTAAAGGTACAAGGAGAAAGCCACCCAGGGAGCTGATGTGCCAGCAGTGCAGAGACGGAATATTCAGCAGCTTCTGCCAGATGCCACCTTCACCCCGTGTACAGCCTTCCAGCTGACAACTGGAGTTTGGGGAAGGAGGGAGCAGGGAAGAAGACCTGGAGAAAATGATCTCTCTGTCTTGTCCTCCTAAGCCTGGGGAAGCTCACAGGATAGTCACCCATGTCAGAAAGGAAGGAATGGGGGCTGGGGAAGGGGGATACAGGGGAAAAGAGCAGGGCCCCTTTTCTCAGCCAGAGTCCTCTTGAGAGTGACTGTGAGTCAAAGAAATTTTTGCCCCAATATTTTCCTCTGACTCAGGCCCTAGATCTTTTCCTATGTCATTCAGACTTGATATTTTCTCCCATCTTAGTAGCAACAAACATTTATTTGCTTTTTCCCTGGAAAAAAAAAGTCTCATAACTGTGGTTGACCATGACAGTGGGTTACTTTGCATGAGAAGAGGGAACCAAAAGTCTCAGTCTTGCTTAAAAGTTTGGGTATGAGGTGGCACATATTGAAATCTATGTACTAAAAAGCTCTTCCTGGGGCAAAAGTAAAAATAAAAAGCTTTTTTTATTAGAATACCTAGACCAGGCTCCTTCTGCAAGCATTAAATGAGGCAGCAGTCACCTTGATAAAGCAAGAACTAAACCTCAAATCACACAAGCATCTCTACAAGTTTGAAGTCCCAGAGCTTTATTCATCTCTCCCTCCCTCCCTCCCTCCTTTCTTCCCTCCTCTCCTTCCTTCTCTCTCTCTCCCTCCTTCCTTTTCTCTCTCTATTGTGTCTTTCTTTCTCTGACTCCCTTTCTCTATCTCTGTCTCTCTCTGTCTGTCTCTGTCTGTCTTTGTCTTTCTCTGTCTCTCTATCTCTCTATCTCTCTCTGTGTCTCTATCTCTCTATCTCTCTCTCTGTTTCTGTCTCTCCCTCCCTCTCTCCCTCTCTCTCTATTTCTCTGTCTGTCTCTGTCTCTGTTTCTCTCTCTCTCCCCTCTCTTTCTCCCTTCCTCCCTCCCTCTCTCTCTCTATTGTTTCTCTCTCTCTCTCTCTCTGTCTCTCTCTCTCTCTCTCTTCTCTCTTGTCTCTCTCTCTCTCTCTCTCTCTCTCTGTCTCTGTCTCTCTCTCTCTCTCTCTCTCTCTCTCTCTCTCTCTCTGTCTCTCTCTCTCTGTCTCTCTCTCTCTGTCTTCCTCTGTGTCTCTTTGTGTCTTGTCTGACTCATATCCATATAAGTACGTCTGTAAAGGACAGCCACATATGCAGGTAAGTATATAAATATGCATGTGTGTATATGTATATGTATAATATATGTAGAAGGCACATAGGTGATACAGTGAGTATAGTGCTGGACTTAGAATCAGCAAGATCTGAGTTCAGACCTTGCCTCAGATACTTACAAGTTGTGTGATTTTGAACAAGTTACTTAACTCACCTCAGCCTCGATTTCCTTATCTATAAAAAGAAGGGATAAAATAATAACGTTTATTCCCCCGGGTTGTTGTGAGAATCAAATGGGACAATATGTGTAAAGTATTTTGCAAACCTCAAGGTAATCAATAAATATTATATTATTATCTGTATTTAAAATTATATACTATATTATTATATTAGATATGTACATATGTATTTTTTAAACAAATATATTATATACTTTTACATACACATATTAAACAAAATTTATAAACATTATATAATAAGATTATGTATACATTTATGTTAAACATACAGAGACAGAGAGACAGACAGAGAGAGAGAGAGACAAGAGAGAGAGAGAGAGAGAGAGAGAATAGAGAGAGAGAGAGGGTGGGAGGAAGGGAGAAAGGGAGGGGGAGAGAGGGAGGGGAAGAGAGAAAGAAACAGAGACAGAGAGAGACAGAAAAGAAACAGAGACAGACAGAGAAATAGAGAGATGTATTTGTATATTACTGCATTATATAATGTTTTATATATAATTTGTTTTACTTAAATATAAATACATTATATAATTATATATATACATATATTACACAAAATATATACACATTATATAATAATGTTCTCTATACACACATGTATAGGTTGTCTGCACTAAGACTTTGGGAATACCCTATATAAGATGCATATACCTTGCTGTTGTCGCTCAGCCCATCTCAGTCACGGCCGACCCTTTTTGGACCCCGTTTGGGGTTTTCTTGACAAAGATACAGAAGCACTTTGCCATTGCCTCCTCCAGTTTATTTTACAGATGGGGAAACTGAGGCAGGGTTAAGTGACTGACAGCTAGTAAGTGTCTGAGACCAGGTTTGAATTCAGTTCTCCCTGATTCAGACCTGGCATTCTATACCCACGCGTATAAAGCATGACACTCGCAGACAGAGCCGCTGGCACAGACTGTTGTAGTTGTGCCATCTTGACACAGAATGCTCCCCCGCTGAGAGGAAGCCCGGCACAGAGAGCTGACCTCTGAGTCAAGAGGAAGCTCAGGTAGCCGCCCTGACTCACACCCCAGGGACCCCAGGCGAGCCCTCGGGGATCTCTCCGGGCCGGGCTTGTCGTGGTTGATCTGTCCGGGTAGGAGTCCCCTCCCTGGAGTTCTCTGTACCCCAGAAGTCACAGCTCTGGCCCTTGGCAGACCGCCCTCCCCCACCTCACCCCTCTCCTTCCCTCAGGACCCAGCACTCGGCCTGCGTTCTCCTCCGCCTTCCCTGACCACCCCAGCCTGCAGTGATCTCTCCCTTTCCTGAGTACAATTACTGTCTGCCTGATTCATTTAGCAATTAATCATGTGCCACCTTGTGACATCTCTTCTATTGTCCTCTGAACTGTTATTTAAATATTTCCCTATTTAACTTTTCATATGTTTGTCTCTCAGCCTACTGGGAAGAAGCTCTCATGTCCTATTCCCCGCTCCCACCCCTACCCCCCAAGTGCACAGAACAGTGCTGCATGTCAAGGGAGACAAGTAGGGGTTTGGTTTGATGGCTGATAAAGAATTGAATGGAGGCTGAGGGGGAAAAAGCAGATTCTGCTGTCAGCAGATCTGAGTTCTGATCCTTTCTATCAGGAAATATTGAATCAATCACTTGCCCTCCCCAGCCTTCCAGCTTGTAAAATGAAGCAAGTAGATTAGATGTTCTCTCTGGTTCTCACAATCTCTCTCAGTCTCTCTTTTTCTCTGTTTCTACATCTCACCCTCCCCTCACCCCATCTCTGTCTCTCCTCTCTGTTTCTCTTTCACTCTCCCTTTCCCTCTTCTTCTCCCTTTCTCTTCTCCCTCTTCTCTTCCTCCTCCTTTCTTCTTCTTCTTCTTCTTCTTCTTCTTCTTCTTCTTCTCCTCCTCTCCTCCTCCTCCTCTCCTCCTCCTCCTCCTCCTTCTTCTCTTCCTCCTCCTCCTCCTCCTCCTCCTTCTTCTCCTCCTCCTCCTCCTCCTCCTTCTTCTTCTTCTTTTTTTCTCTTCCTTCTCTCTGTCTCCTCTTTCTCTGTCTCTCTCTCTCTGTGTCTCTCTCTCTTTGTCTTTCTCTGTCTCTCTGTCTCTCTCTCTGTCTCTGTCTCTCTGTCTCTCTCCCTCTCTCTCTCTCTTTGTCTCTTTCTGTCTCTCTGTCTCTGTCTGTCTCTCTCTCTGTCTCTCTGTCTCTCTCTTTGTTTCTTTCTGTCTCTCTGTCTCTGTCTATCTCTCTGTCTCTCTCTCTCTTTGTCTCTTTCTGTCTGTCTCTTCTGTCTCTTTGTCTCTCTCTGTCTCTCTCTGTCTCTTTCTCTCTCTGTCTCTGTCTCTCTCTCTGTCTCTGTCTTTCTCTCCCTCTCTTTCTCTCTGTCTCTCTCATTCTCTCTCTCTGTTTCCCTCTCTCACGTCCTCCCCTTTCTCTCCCTCTTCCATAACTGACTCAGCTGACATGGAAGAAAACATATGACTTTTTAAATCAATATCTGCCAGTCAGTCAACAGTTATCTTTTAAGTTCCCACTGTTTGCCAGGCACTGTGTTGAGCCCGGGGGGGATACAAGGACAATCCTTGTTCTGGAGGAGCTCACACTCTAATGGAGGAGACACATGCAGACACTGATGTACAAACACACACTATCTACACAGGACAAATAGAGAATAACCAACAAAGGGAAGTCCCTAGAATGCAGAAGGCTGGAGCCGGCCACTTGGGTCCTTCAGAAGTTGCAAGGTGCATTTTGGGAATCCATGGGGAACCACAATGGGCTGCGGTTCCCTGGTTTTGAACAGTTCCCAGGATAAGAATCAGTCAGGCCCTGGGGATGCTGGAGGTGGGGGAACCAAAGGGTTTTCTCAGGTAAACACGTGCCAGAGAACCACTCTGAGAGGGAGAATGTCATAGTGGGAATTTATACACCCAGTAAGGCTTAGTGACCTCTTAAATCCCCTCCAATCTTCCTTTTGGGGTGCTGAGAGGGTAATGACCCGAGCTCTCTCACTGGAGTGCACGGCCTTCCCCTAAACCGCGGGGGTTGTCACATGCAGCAGACAGCTGCCCAGGAACCTTCCCAACCACGAGGCTTTATTTTTATTCTGGCACCAAGATTTTGTTCCAGGGCCCTCCTCTATACCAGGGCATCCTAACCTCCCTGTCACCCTCTGATGCAAGGAGACTCTTTGATCTTTCTACCATAGAAATAGTCTCTCCTTACTCCTGAGGAAGGAAGAGCTAATGGCTGGGGACCCCACGAGGCTAATCAGATCCCTCTCATTTCTTTAGCTTAAGTCTAAGCCTCCCCTCCTCCCTGCTGCCTCAGCTCACTTTCCACCTGCCTCATGGCTAAACTTTGCTTCTGCTCTTGTTCAATTGTCCAGGAGTGTTCGACTCTTTCTGACCCTCTATGGGGTTTTTCCTGGCAAAGATGCTGGCTTGGCTCGCCATTTCCTTCTCCACTGGATTAGTCAACTTGCCATTTCCTTCTCCAGTAGATTAATCAAACAGAGTAGGTGACTTGCCCAGGATCAAGTGGCAAGTGAATGTCTAAGGCCACTTTTCAATTCAGCTCTTCCTGACTCCAAGCCCAGAACCAGAGCTTTTTTCTTCTGCCTAATCTATACATCTTTAGCGGACTAGCATTTATACTGTGCTTGGCTTTCCAAATGTTATCCAATAACCCTGTGAAGGAGGTACTATTATTAGCCCCATTTTATAGATGAGGAAATTTAGCAATAGAGAGATTAAGTGCCTTACCCAGATCAACTAGGAACTGAGACAAGATTAGAACTCAATTCTTCTAAACCAATACAATACACCTACCTGCCTCTCACAATCAGAGAGTGAACTCCTAGGGATTAGAGACTACCTTGCTTTTTCTATAATATTCCTAGCCTTTGGCATTATAGTATCACTTAATAAACACTTCTTTTTTTCTTTTTTTCCTTCTTTCCTTTTCTTTCTCTGTATTTTTCTTTCTTTCTTCCTTTCTCTTTTCTTCCCTCTTCTTTTTTTCTACTTCCATTTTCTTTGTCTCCTTTCTTTTTTCTTCCTCTTTTTTCCTTCTTTCTTTTTTCTTCCTTCTTTTCTGCCTTTCTCTCTTCCTTTCTCTTTCTTTCTTCCTTCCCTCTGCTTTCTCGCTTTTCTTCTTTTCTTTTTTTCCTTTCTTTCTTCCTTCCTTCCTCCCTTCTTTCCTTTTCTTATCTTCTTTTTTTATTCTTTTCTCTTCCCATCCTCTCTTTCTCCCTCCCTCCCTCCTCCTCTCACCCTTGCTTTTTTCATTCTCTTTCATTTTCCTCTTTCTTTATTCCTTCTTTCCTTTTCTTTCTCTCCTTTTCTTTTTTATTTCTTTCTTCCTTTCTTCCTCCCTCCTTTTCTTTAGTTTCTTTCTCTTTCTTTACTTCTTTCCTTATTCCTTTTCTTTATTCCTATTCTCATCCTCTTTTTCTCCTCTCTCCCTCCTCCTCTCATCCTTGCTTCTTTTATTTTCTTTCTCTCCTTCCACTCTTTCTTTCTTCCTCCCTTCTTTCTTTTTCTTTATCTCCTTTTGTCTTTTCTCCTTTCTTTCTTCCTTCCTCTCTTCTTTCTTTTCCTTTGTCTTTCATTCTTTATTTTCTTTCTTTATTCTTCCTTCTATCCCCTCTTTCTTTTTCCTTCTTCCTTCCTTCCTCCTCCCACCCTTTTTTCTTCCCTCCCTTCCTCTTCCTCTTTCCTTCTTTTATTCCATTTATTCATCCACTCCAAACAAGACTAGAAGGACCCAAATCCCCATACCATAGAGGTAGCAGAAACTCAGTGATAAGGAAACTGAGGTCCATAGGTTGTGACTTGTTCCAGACCATCTGTGGTGGTAAACATGCACACAGCTGGCATTCTAACCCAGGTGCTCTGACAGAGCTGGTGCAGTTCCGTTTCTATGCAAGAAAAGAAACTCATCAAGGTGAAAATGATTTGCCTTAATCTTAGAAGAAAGCCCGCGACCTGTTTGTCCTCCCTCGTAGTTTGGCTCTCCTGCCTTCCCTCTCCTGTTTAGCCCCAAGGTCAAGCAGAGAAAGCTTCCCTGCCCTCCCTCACTGGGGCACAGATGCTTGAATGGTTCTGTTCTTACTAAGAGGCTCGGTCTGAGCCGGAGAAGCAGCTGTGCTAATACCCGTAGCCACATCAACAGGATCTGTTGGGGGGAGGGGGGAGGAGGGAGGAAGGGGAGGAGAGGGAAAGGGGGATAGATTGAGAGGAAAGGAGCGGGAGCGCAGGAGAGAAGGCCCTGCTGAAATAAAGTCTTTCCTTCTCATTTTCATTTCTGAAGAGATGCGGGTTTACCTTTGTGGTCCGGTATTTGGAGACACAGCACCCTCTGCTGACACTCGCGGGAAGGTTTTGTTTGCCTGACGCCTGACAAAATAAGGACTTTAAAATCCAGCGCTGAGTTATTCAGTTAAGGCGCTCGCCCTTGAAATATCTGCCTTCTTCCATGAAATAATTTTGAAGGGGAGAAACTGAGATCTGGCTGGCTGCTGAGAAGGACAGAAAGATCTCTGAGCAAATTCAAAGACTTAAATCCTCTCCCCTCTCTCCCATTCTGGTCAATTCTCTGTCCCATCCCGACAAAGGAACAGGGCATTGATCTCCATCAATGAGGAGTGAGTCCCATACCAATGGGCTTTGGTACTAGGATTACAATAATTGCACAGTTTATCATATTTATATAGTTTATTATATTTAAGGTTTACAAAACACTTTACAAACATTTTCTTTTGATCCTTACAACAATCCTGTGAGGTAGGTGCTATTATTATAAGGGAAATGATTATTAATAACCAATAATTTTGGGAGAACCGGAGTTCCCCTTTTTTCTAAAGTTCTCATATCAAAATTCAGTCTCTGAAGGAGATTACTAATGAGATTGAATTAATTGTCTCCTCAATCTTGGCCAGACCTCACTCAGCTTTACAAGAAATTTAATCTAAAGGTGGGGAAGCTCATTGTGTTCTACACTAGACGGGATAAATTCTTTGATTAGATTGCCCAAGCCTGAACCGTTTAAAAGTACATCCCCCAGCCCTTCATTAGAATGTAATGCTCATTCTTTTCATTGTTAACCATTCAAAGTTGATCGCCACCCTCAGGAGCACCCATTCTTCCAAGGATCTATAAACCATATGCTTGAGTCAAGAGAGAAATGGCCAAATGGCCATTCCTTTTGTTAATAAAATGCCAGAATTATTAGTAAAAATTATTAATTATCTAGAAACTATGTCTCTCAAATGACACAATTATCTCCATTTTGCAACTTAAACTGAGGTTGAAAGAAACTAAATGACTTGTCCAGAATCATACTAACTAGTGTCTGGGGAAGAATCTGAACTTGTCTTCCTAATTCTATTGAGGGTGTGATACCAGGGAGGGTCAGTGGGCAGAGCCCTGGCCTTGGAATCAGAACATTGAAGTTCAAATGTTAGTTTTCCTATTTATGAATTCTATGACCTTGGGCAAATTGGGAAATCACTCCGGGCCTCTGTTTAATCATCATGAAAAAGAGAGGACTGGATTAAATTACCTCTAAGGTCCCTTCCAGTTCCAAATCTCTGATTTGATATGAAAAGGTACTCTCTAAGGTTTCTTCTAGCTTTAAATCCTATGATCCTATAATCTGAAAGACATACAAGCAGGAACAAGACAAATAACCCTAAGCTTTTAGAGAGGGGACAGAGAAACAATTAGGTTTCCACTAGAGTCTGTCCGTCACACCCCTTCCTACCTCGGGAAGACATTAAGTGTGAAGAGCTTATGAAAGACTAAGTTTCTAAGGAAACATATTCTTCCATTTGGGGGTGCAGATCAGGTATTGGCTCTCTCCATTTCACTTTAGCCAATTGCAGGACTGAGGGGAAGAATCTGTGAAGCCATCCATTCCAAGCCATCGTCAAGATAACTAGTCATCTGTCTCATTCTTGTACCAAGGAGCAGTAAACAATTTAGAAAAATGAATGTTTAGGCTAATACCAGCTGGGGCCAAGATGGAGTCCTGAGCTCTTTTTAGTAAACAAAACAAAATGAAAGCAAAATAAGAGATGGAGCAGGACTCAAGGACTGTGAATAACTCACCCAAAAATATCTGAAAGATCAGAGAAATATACAGGGAAAAACTCAAGGAGCCCTATTTCTTATGTATTTCAAAGCTTGGGGGGTAGTAGCTACCCTCAATCTCCTTCAAGAGTTTAATTGCAGAATTGTAAATTACTGCTAGGAAGCCCATAAACAAACCCAATGATTAGGAACGGAAGAGGGAATGACTCGGAAATCCTTCTCTCCATAAAATATTCCCTCACTGAGTGTTTGTCAATTTGCCAGCCATAAGGTATTGGCACATTTCATTCCTCCATTCATTATGCTTTCTGAGAAACCAGCCCTCTCCAAACAAAAGTTTCCCCATTTATCTGTCTCTGTCTTGCTACTCTTTCCGTAATCTTGAACTGCTGCTATCCAGGAAAAGGGTGGGTCAAGGTGGGGGATTGTTCTCTCAAGACCCCAGCACTAGAATTGACATTTCTATGACCCCTCCCCAATTCTGTCCACTACAGTTCATATGTGCTCACATGCACGTGTGCACATACACCCCCCCCCAGGTAGCCATTTGAAAGTAAACAACTCAAATCATATATTACAACTGATTTTTGTTGTTCAGTTGTGCTCTTCGGGACCCCATTCGGAGTTTTCTTGGCAAAGATACTGGAGTAATTTGCTATTTCCTTTTCCAGCTCATTTTAAAAATGAGGAAACTGAGGCAAATGAAGTTAAGTGATTTGTTCAGGTTCACACAACTAGAAAGTGTCTGACTGGATTTGAACTTGGGTCTTCTTGACTCTAGTCCTAGTGCTCTAACCATTCTACCACCTACTTAGGGCTGGATGAGAACTTAAATATTCAAAAAGTCCAACCACCTTATTTGACAGAAAATGAAACTGAGACCCAGAGAAAGGAAATGACAGGCCTAATATTGCACAGCAAGACCGGTGACCAAGTGGCCACTAGGATCCATTTTGCTTCATTTTAAGAGTGAGGGAACTGAGGTGCAGAAGATCACAGGAACGATCAGTAGCAGAGCTCACATTCAAACCCAGATTCTCTGACTGCAGTAACTCTCAAGCTTTCGATTCACTCTTGTTTGTTTTGGGGGGAAATGTGAGAAAGCCTTTATGTCAACCCCCCAAAAATGCATAAGATTTAAAGCATGAAGAAGGCATATTTTGAACAAATAAAGGAAATACAAAATGCTCATATATCCTATGGCATGACTAGCCAGCTTATGAAAGTAAAGACTCTTTGTGTGAATGCCCAACAGATATTTTTCATTCTCCTGCATCTACACTGTCTGATCAACTCACAGCAATTATGGAGGGTGAACAAGATCCAGCTTTACTGCTCAGCGGGGAGGACATAGCTTCCTTTTTTTTGTCCTTCAACTATAAGAAGAGCCTGTTCATAGTATTCTTGTCATCTAACAAATTAGCTGTTAAAAAGATCTTCTCCTATTAGTCAGCAGTTACCTGACTGAAACTCAGAAACTCTTAAACTATAAGGGGGCTTCCAAAAACTAGAAATGTCCATTTCTTAGGATTACTAATCACTGACTTGTGCTCAAAAAAAGTAAATAAAGCAGTAGAAAAAGAAACCAGCAATTTGGAAAGTCTAAGTCTAGTATTGTTCATGGAGGACTAGCATCTCGGTGTGAAGGCTTACTGAGCCCTTTTGGGGGCTACTCATACAGTTGGTGTCCACTTATTGCCCAGTTCTCACCTGTGGCTCCAAAAAAACTGTAGAATGCACAGTATACATATCCTGATAAACTGTCTCAGCGAGTTGAGAATAAGTGACAGGCCTGAAACCCATTGATGAGTTAGGGAGAGGTCTATCCCAAGCATGTGAAGACTTCCCCTAATAGAATGGGTGGAAGGGAACTGATTCCAGTGGCCATAAAGGCAGCTGAAGCAGTCACTCCGAAGCTGGTCAGACATGGGAGACATCAAGGTCAGCCACTGCACCCCGGGCCATCCCCAGTCATCTTGACTTTTGTCTTGCTACTGGAATTCAATGACTCTGGAAGAGACAGGCTGAAGAGTTTGTGCAACTCTACTTCACTTAAATCCAATTCACACGTGCGTCAAGACATCATCCTATAATGTCAGTGGTTTTCTTTGAAAATGATCACATAAAAAAAAGGGAAAAAAAAGAAAATGAACAATCACGGTTCAGAACTCAATGGAGCCCTAAGTCAGCCATCCCACCATGGTAACTTCTTTCTCATTTCTTATCAACCTCAGTTTCTCTTAAAAAATACCCAGTTGATTTCACAACTCAATTACTATCCAGCTCTCAGTCCCTCCTCCTGAGACATCAGCAGCCACCCACCCCTTCCCATCTGACCTTGTATCTTCTTAAACATTGGCTACCCATTGCATATGTGCAGCATAATTACTATTCTTTTACCCTGGCCCAAGACAGAATTCCCCAGAGGCTTTTCTCTATCCTTTTGTCACATACCTTTCCCTTAATATCAAAGAGCCTTGGATTAACATCAAGGAACCAAAGGGCCACCCACTTCCTCTTGCAGCCGCAGCAGGGTATAGCAGTATTGGGAGGACGGAAGCCTGATCCTTCTGGATCCCACCAAGTCCTGGACGGACTCTAGTTAAAACATAATTATTTCTTCCTCACCCCCCCACCCCCACCCTTAAACACTTGCAGATGTTTGTCTGCTTTCCGCTACTGTATGGCTTCCAGGATGGTAAGCGAACAGTCAGACTCATGTAAATATTTTAATCTATCTCTTTATTTCTTCCCTTTAAATCACAAGAATTAAGAGTATGTTTCTGGAAGTGGTTTTCCTTTCTTCCTTTTAAAGAACAACCCTAGCCTCATAGGAATTTTAAAAAAAGATAGTAATCATGAAAACAATAATAGCTAGCACTTATATAGCTTTAAAGTTTGCAAAGCACTTCATATATGTTTTCACATTTGATTCAGACTGCCCCCCCCAAGGCTTCTTATCCCCATTTTTCAGATGAATAAATTGAAACTCCAAGAGGTTATGTGACTCCCAGGGTCATACACTTACTCTGATACAGGATTTGAATGGCAAATAAACTCTCCCCATAAAAGTGCTAACTTTAAAGGGACCACAATCCAAAACAAATACAATACAAATCATCAAAATTGTAGGTTGAGATGAGAAAAGGATTTTTTCCCCTAACTTAGGAACAAGGCTTCCGGATTGCTAAGGCACTAGGGTAATTTTGCCTTCGGTCAGAGCCAAGGGCCTTTTCACAAAATTTCCCCTTGGAAACAGACTTCCAACCATCCTTTATCACCTGTTGCTCTCAGTAAATTTCTTCCTCATTGTCTCCTGCTTTGTCCCAATGAATTGTACACAGGTATCCTTAAAAAACAAAGTCCATCAATTCTAACAGACTTGTGTTGCAAAAAGCCATCTGCATCCAGAGAGAAGATTATGAAGACTGAATGAGGATCACTGCATAGTATTTTCTCCTTTTTTGTTGTTGTTTGCTGGGTTTTGTTTTTTTTGTTTCTCATTTTTCCCCTTTTGATCTGATTTTTCTTGTTCAACATGATAAGTGTAGAAATATGTTTAGAAGAAGAAAACATGTTTAACTTATACTGGAATACTTGCTGTCTAGGGGAAGGGGAGGGGGAAAGGGAGTGAGAAAAATTTGGAACCCAAAGTTTTGGAAGGATGAATATTAAAAACCATCTTTGCATATATTTTGAAACATAAAAAGTTATTATCATAAAAATGTACCAAATAATTGCAAAAGATAAGTGTTTACTATGAATTCTAATTTAAAAACCTTCAGTTAAAAAAAGCCTATTAGAACCAAGTATAAAAATCTACTTTATATTATGGTACATTTTAAGAGAATGGCTCAAAAATCCAAAAGCAAATCTGTAAAAACAATATTTTTGCAAAGGGGATTTACTTTTAATGTGATACCCTGAAAATCTGGTCAGACACGGTCCCTTTGAAGATTCTGGGATCATGTTATAACATTTACAAGTTTTTCAGGCTGGAAGGAAACTCAGAAATTCCCTTGCTCACACCCTTCATTTTATAGAGAAGGGAACTGAGGCTCAGAAAGGGGAAATCATTTGTCCAAAGTCACACATAGCCAAGATGTAGCCTGTTAAAACTGATAGGTAACTTCAAGTCCCTCTAATCCAACCCTGTAACTCGGGACTCAGAGAATAATAATTTGCCTAATATTACATAGCTAACGATTGCTAGGGCTGGACTTTGAATCTGTGGAGTTTTTTTTTTTTCTTTTTCATTATACCATGTTGCTAATTTCAATCCTTGTACTGAGATAGTAATCCTGCAAGTACTAAGTCACAATAATGGGATGTTCCATAGGTTTTGTACCCCATGCTGTGTCTTTACCTCTAAGCAAGAGAGGCTCCCTAGTTTATCTTCAATCAGGAGATGTACAACAGAAGGGAAGTACCCTATTAAATTGTGAAGTCCTTGTCTGCTGGAACTATTTTTTATTTAAATATTGTTTTATTTTCAAAAAGAGATCTACTTTTCCTACCTCTCATTTTTATTCTACATTGAGAAAAAAAGGAAAATAAAATCTCTGTTACAAATGTGCATAATCAATCAAAACAAATCCAGTTATTGATCGATCCAAAAAATTTCTCAATCTGCAATTTATTCTATTATCTCATTTGTAAGGAAGTGGGCAGTGTGTTTCATTATAAGTTCTCTGGAGTTATGGCTGGCCATTATGTTTTGTTTTAATTTCAAAAGTATTTTATTTTTCCAAATACATGCAAAGATGGTTTTCAACATTCATTTTTGTAACATTTTAAGTTCTAATTTTTTTCTCCCTCCCTCCCTTATTTACCTTCCCCAACACAGCTAGCAATCTAATATAATGCTATACATGTGTAATCATTTTCTATATTGCCAGAACTAATTTTTGCCTTTCTTTGCATTCCCATCACTCAGCACAGTGCCTGGCACATAGTTAGTACTTAATAAATGCTTGTTGGCATCTGACTAGTGGCAAAAGTCAGGTGTCTGCTCAGCATCCCATTCCCTTTCAGTCACAATCCTAATGCTTCCAGAAATTTACATATTCTTGTCTCTAAAGGTCAGCCACAGCACGGTCCTTCAGCTCTACTTGGACCACAGGAGTAAAACTGGGCTTTCTGCCCTCACTCCACACCAGCTCTACTCAGAGCAAGCTACACAACAGGCATGTACGACTTAATACCTGCTCCATTTTGCAAACCTAGGTTCTCTCTCCTTCCCTTAAAATTTTAGTTGTGGAGGCTGTACCTCAAAGGCAATGAATCTCTAAGGAGGACCTTTTAAGGAAAATCATGCAAATGGCATTTTAGGCTCTTCAGAAATCCCTCGAACTATTACTAAGCTTCACTGATTTATGTTCCAGCAGAGCCAGAACTCAGTATTAAAAATGTTTGGGGAAGAAAGGAAAGGAAGGTTGAAAAGAAAGGCAGCTTCTGAATCAAAGACCATCCAACCATAAAGACCATCAGATGTTGGTGATTGTTTCTGAAGATAAGACAGCTCATCATCCATAGGTTTAGCCTTCATCTGCTTCAGGTATTGAGAGGAATGGTTCAGGAGAAAGGTATCGTAGTGATGGAACCCCAGGGCTGAAGCAGGTGGTCAAGGAGTCCTGAACAGGGAGTAGGGTCATACTCAGTCCAGTAGCTCATGGAAGAGTAGATGGTAATAACAAACCATCATAGGTGACTGCCTCAGGAAGAAAGTATGCCCCAGCTATACTGGAGAGATTTTTCCTCAGGGAGGAAATTTGCTGTTGTTGGTGTTGCTCAGTCATGTATAATTCTTCATGATCCCATTTGGAATTTTCTTGGCAAAGATATTGGCGTGTTGTTACACCATTTCTTTCTCAAGCTTATTTTACAGTTGTGGAAATTGAGGTAAAGTTGGTTAAGTGACTTGCCCAGGATCATACAGTTAATAAGTGTCTAAAGCTGGATTTGAACTCAGGAAGATGAGACTTCCTGATTCCATTGAACCATCTAGTTATCCTCAGGGAGGAAATGCACTCCCCAAAGATGTCAGATTCCTGAAATAAAGCCCAAATTATGGCTCTATAGAATAGTAAAACAACTCTTCTGTATTATCCTGCTCTGTGCCAACTCTGTTCTACATCTGGACTTTTATTATGTTTTTCATCTCTCTGGAATGGCTTCTTCAACACTTATACCTTATTTGACCTTTTAGAATCCTCTCTTCCTTTAAGACATAACTCTGGTAGCACGTCCTCCATGGAGTCTTCCAGCTCAGAAGGATCTCCCCATCCACAAATTTTTCTCATGGCATTTTATCCCACTCTGGACCTCAGTTTCCTCACTTGTAAAAGGAAGAACCTGGGCAAGGTCCTGTTCAGTCTTTAAGTTTTGACCCTGAAAGAATAGACTCTTTATAATATTTCCCAAGGAGAACCAGAAGACTGTTAAAAAGGAGTTCCATTGTTTTATAGGTCTAGACTTCCAAAAATTAAATTTGAGTAGAGATATAAAATAAGAGATGCTATTATAAGAAAAATTCCCTTAAATGTTTAAAGCCCAGAGATTCACATTAAAGGTCTAATTGAAAACTACCATATTGGGTCATTGTCATTGGTCAAGGAGGAATTCTCGGTTTTCCCTTCTCAGCTAACCAACCTTCGGCTCTAATATGCCATAAGAAAGTTTTTGTTTTCCATTCCTCTATTTGGAAAGTTCTTCAGAGCAAGTGAAGACAGATATACTGCTAGCATATTTCCTCTAAACCATAATATTTTTCTCTCCTTCTATCCCCAAGGAAAAAATGATAGGGGTATGCTCTGGAGATAAAATTGTTAAATTTGTGATATGAGCATTTACCTCTCAGAAATATGCACTGATTACAGATCAAGGGTTGATTTCTTATTTTGTTGCCTATCTAGATTTAAGAAAATTACAGAGAAAATAAAATGTTCATGGGGAAGGGATAAGCATTTATTAGATACCTATTATGTATCATGCACATACAAATATTATTTCACTTGATCTTCATGACTATGCTGAGAATTAGATGCTATTATTATCTCTATTTTATAGTTGAGAAAATTGAATGACTTGGCCAAGGTCACCTAGCTGGTAAATTCTGAGACCAAATTTGAACTCAAGTTTTCCTGACTCCAGCCCCAGCAGCACTCTATCCAATATATCGCCTTACTCCTATTATTTGCAATAGGGTCTTGGCAAGAACTAAATCACAAAGGACCCAATATATCGGAGCAAATAGTCATCTATCACAAGAACAGACACATGAGGATCTCCCTCCTCAAAAGCTCAAAAGATTACTACAAAGTACATCTCACTCAGGAGACTCCACATGACTAAACCCTAGGCACAGTGAACAGGTAGTTGGCCATAGTAGTTTGCCATGAGAGCTAGCAAAAAAAGGAAATTGCAGGAAATGGTTGCAGAAAATAAGGAAGATAGAGGAAATTTTTCAGTGATCTAAAGAATTTAATAATGGCAGCCATGTGACATAATAGGTAAAGCATCAAGCCAGGAATTAGTAAAATTCATCTCCCTTAGTTCAAATCAGTCTCAAACACTTCCTTGCTATGTGATGTTAGGCAAATCATTTAACCCTATTTGCGTCAATGTCCTTATCTGTAAAATGAACTGGAGAAGAAAATAAAAAACTACTCCAGTATCTTTACCAAGAAAAATGCAAACGGGGTGATGAAGAGTCAGGTATGATTGAAATGATTGAACAACAACAACAAAAAAGTACACTGTGTTGTTCGTGCTAGTTACAAATAACAGTTGTGTGCGCAAGAGTGTGCTGTGAGAATAGTGTCTAGAGGGTCAAGGCTCAGCAAAAGCTGATACTTGTTATAGTCACTAAGGATGACAAAAACGGGAGGAAGGTATGTTGGGGTTTTTTTTAACCATATTGGAGACAAGAAGATTCAAGAAGAAATAAGACCATTGCTTGCGGTGGGTGAGATGATGATAACAGATGGAAGAAAAAAATGTAGAACTACTTAACTCAAGTTTTATTTCTGTCTACTCTGCTAAAGAGAAACAATAGTCAGACTAGAAAGAATAAAACAAAAATGACTAAAATGGGATTTGAAACTTAAATTAACAGGGAGATTAGCTTTATGCAGTGTATGGAAAATATTGAGTCCATTATTCTGCTAAATGTGTTGGTCTATGTTTGTAATTCCCACTACTGGGGAAAGAAGAAGCTGGTGGATTGCTTATAGTCTGGGGATTCTGCATTACAATAGGTTGAAGATTGTTGAGTGTCCTTAATTAAACTGACATTAATATAGCAAGCCCCTACAGCAGAGGATCACCAGGTTCCTTAAACTAGGCAAGGTGGAGTAAATAGCCCAGGTAGAAAAAAATGGTGTAGGCTAGTGCTTCTATATCAATGAATATTGGTATCAGACCCAAGTAGACAAAAAGGAAGGAAGGAAGGAAGGAAGGGAGGGAGGAAGGGAGAAAGGGAGGGAAGGAAGAAGGGAGGGAGGGAGGGAAAGAAGAATGCAGTGAAGAAGAAAGGAAGGAGTGTTGAAGTACTGCATATGGGAAAATGCCATTTTAATTTTTTTAAGGTGGTAGGGAAGATGGAGAGGAAAAAATAATTCTTTAAACTTAATAATTTCAGTTTCTTACAAAATTCTCAAATGTATTTTTATAATAATAGCTTTTTATTTTTCAAAATACATGACATACATAGTTTTTAACATTCATCTCTGCAAAACCCTAAGTTCCAAATTTTTCTCCCTCCCTTTCTCCTACCCCCTCTCTTAGACAGCAAATAATCCAACATATGTTAAACATGTGCAATTCTTCTATACATGTTTCCACATTTATCATGCTGCATAAGAAAAATTAAATCAAAAAGAGGAAAAAGGAGAAAGAAAAACAACAAGCAAATAACAACCAAAAAAGTGAGAATACTATGTTGTGATCCACATTCAGTCCCTATAATCCTCTCTCTGAATGCACATGGCTCTCTCCATCACAAGTTTATTGGAATTGGCCTGAATCACCTCATTGCTGAAGAGTCACCTCCATCAGAGTTGGTTATTATATAACCTTGCTATTGCTGTGTACAATGTTCTCTTGGTTCTACTCCCTTCATTTAGCGTCAGTTCATGTAAGTCTTTCCAGGCATCTCTGAAATCATCCTCCTGATCATTTCTTACAGAAAAATAATATTCCATTACATTTATACACCACAACTTATTCAGCATTCCTCAACTAATGGGCATCCACTCAGTTTCCAGTTCCTTGCCACTACAAAAAGAACTGCTACAATCATTTTTGCACATGTGGATTCTTTTCCCTTCTTTATGATCTCTTTGGGATATAAGCCTAGTAGAGACAATGCTGGATCACAGGGTATGTACAGTTTTAAAGTACTTTGGACATAGTTCCAAATTGTTCTCCAGAACAGTTGGATAAGTTCACAACTCCACAACAATGTATTAGTGTTTCAGTTTTCCCACATCTCCTCCAACATTTATCATAATCTCAAATGTATTTTAATAGGATTTTTTTTTAGCAATCAGTAAGGTAAGAAATAATCACTAATCTCCAACATAGGTCCATCAAGAACAATCATGCCAGGCTAAGAGGAATGTTATAGACAAAATATATCAGGCTTTTGGTGTTGTATTTGAGAACATACCATATCTTTGTGGAGAGATGCAGGTTAGATGATCAAAAATCCAGATAGATTTGGAACTGGTTTGACAGACTCAAAGAGTAAAATCATCAATTTAGAAGCACATCTCTCATGGAGCATACCAAGTGACTTCTATTTCATTTTTTTTTTAAATCAACAACTTGGAAGAAGACAAAGATGGCACGTTTTACCAAATTTTCTAGTGACATAAAACTGGGAAGGACAGCTAACATGTTGTACAGCAGAAAAGGATCACAAAATATTTGACATGCTAAAACGATGAATATAATTAACTACAATTTAATAGGGTAATAAAAAGTACAAATCCTTAGATTAAAAACAATAACAGTAACAACTCCATAAATGCAAGTCATAGTGAGACAATGGTTTGCTTCTGTGAAAAAGTTTTGAAGTTTTTAGTGAACTGCAAACTCATTTGATCCAAGAGTGTGACAAAACAACCAAAAAAGTTAATGAAATCTAGGTCAACATTAATAAAAGTAGAAGTCTGAATGAGATAAGGATTATTATCTCCATTTGACAGATGAGAAAACTAAGATCAAACAAGAACCCTCCAAGTCAATAATTCACTGAAGATTTATGTATGTACTATAAGAAACCCTCATTCCCATGTGTAATCTAAGATGCTCCTGTGATGTTTTTGTTCCGTGTGTGTGTGTGTGTGTGTGTGTGTGTGTGTGTGTGTGTGTGCTATAGTTTATTTAACTGAAGGAGACTTTTAAAGACATATAAAGGAATAATGAAACTGAGCAGCCAGAGAAATGCTACAGATTTTTTCCCCTTGTAATCTAGCCTATTTAAATTCCCTCTGAGAGCAATATAGTGGTTTCGATTCAATTCATTTCAATAAACATTTATTAATTGAGCTGTCTCCTATATTCTAATTCACCCACAGGAAGAAAAATAGTCTTTCCTTCTCTTTATACCAATTCAAATTAATTTCACAAGGATTTAGTAAGCACCTACTATGTACTAGGCACTGGAAATACAAAGTGAGGTAGTCACAGAATCATAGAATGGACCTTATCTAATCCTTATACAAAAGAAATGCCCATGTTAACCTAACAAGTGATTATCCAATCCCAGATTTCAAAGGAAGGGGTAGCCACCACCAGTCAAGGTAGCTCATTATACTTTTGGACAGCTCTAATTATTAGAGTCTTCTCTTGACATCAAGTTTTAAAATGTCTTAAATATTTGACTTATTGCTCCAAATTTTGTGTTCTAGAGCCAAAGAGAACAAACCAAATCTTTTCTTTCCATGAGGCCCCTTCAAATACTTGGAGATAGCTATCCTGTTTTACCCTGAATCTTTTCCTCATGCTAAGCATGTCCAGTTTCTTCAACTAATTCTCATATGACATGGATTTAAGAACCCTCATCATCCTCACATGCATTCAAGAACCCTCATCATCCTCACTGCCTTCAACTAATTCTCATATGACATGGACTCAAGCCCCTTCATCATCTTTATTGCCTGCCTTATTAGTACCCAATTCCCAGATGAGGTCTGAAGAGGGATGAATACAGCATGGAATGATCAGCCTCTTCTTTCTGGAAGAAAAATATATAAGCTTTTATTGCTGTATATTGAGTTTGTAGTCCACTAAAGCTCCCAGATCTTTTTCAGAAAAACTAATATTTATTCAGGTAACTTTCATCTTGTGTTGCTAAAGATTTTTGTACTCAAGTTTGAGAAATTATATTTATTCTCTATATGTAATTTAGCATATTCTTAGAAAATTTCAGCTTTTGTGGTTCAGCCTAATGCTCTAGCTTTTCAAAACCTTTGTGGTTCTCATTCTATTATTCATTATATTAGTTATCCTCAGCTTTATGTCATCTGATGAGCATTCCACTTTACCTTTATTCAAGTCACTGATAGGGAAGGAAAGAAGAAAATAAACTTTTATTAAGCACTTTACAAATATTATCTCATTTAATTCTCACAACAACCCTGTGAAATAAGACTATTATGATCTCCAGTCTATAGTTAAGAAAACTGAGGCAAATAGAAGTCAAATTACTTTCCCAGGACCACAAAGCTAATACACGTCTGAGGACGGATTTGAACACAGGTCTTCCTGATTTCAAGTCCAGCATCTTCTGTGCCATCTAGCCTCCTATGTAGTTAATGGTAAATAATAATAATAATAATAATAATAATAATAAAATAAATTAATAGCTTAGGACAAAGGGCAGATCCCTGAGGTACTCCACTGGAGACTTCCTGACATGTTGGGATTGGACCATTACAACTACTCTAAAGGGCAGCTAGATGCACAGTGGATAGAGTACCAGTCCTGGAGTTAGAAGGACCTGAGTTCAAATCCATCTCAGATACTTGATTCTTACTAGTTGTGTGACCCAAGGCAAGTCCCTTAACACAATTACATCACTATATGTATGTGTATATATATATATATGTGTGTGTGTGTGTGTGTGTGTGTGTGTGTGTATAATTATATTTTAATATAATTTAAAATTTTAATATAAGTAAAAAATTAAATATATATATATGTATATATACATACATACATATATATATATATATAATTTTCTGGATCTGGTCATGCAACTAGTTCTGAATCCCTTTAATTGTCCATTTTTTCCACAAGGTCTTTTTCATAAGCTTTGCAAAAATCAAGGTAAAGTTCGTTCATAACATTCCCTTCATTTTCTAGTTTAGTAATTCCATCAACAAAGGAAATGAAGCTAGCCAGGCATAACCTGTGCTTGTTGAAGCCATGCTGACTCTTTGTGATCACCACTTCCCTTTCTAGAAGTTCAGCAGCAAACTCTTAAATCACCCTTTCTAGAATTTTCCCAGAATTGAAATCAAGCTCACTGGCCTTTGTTTTGCAGTCTTTGTTCTCTTCCCTTTATTGAAAATAGGGACATTTGCCCTTCTCCAACCTGTGGGGGCTTCTCTCATTTCCCATGATCTTTCAAATATCATTGTCAGTGGCTCAGCAGATCCTATCTGTCAGTTCATTAAGTACATAACAGTGTATTTCATCCCAGCCTGGGGACTGTATTCATCGAGGGCAGCCAGGTGCTCTCTAACATATCTCCTCCCTATCTTGGGTAACAACTCCCTGTTAGTCAGTTTTGTTCTGACATTTCCAGTGCAAAGGTCACTGGTTTCCTTGAAAGATAAAACAAAACTAAAACAAGAATCAAACAACTCCAATTTCTCTTTTTTGTCAGCTATCCTCCCAACTACTCCCAGCTTGGCTCCTATTCCTTCTCTGTTTCTTTTTTTCTCCACAGAGTTGTTGTTTTTTTAAATCTTTATTGTTGTTCTCAGGTGAAATAGTGGATAGACAGGAAGATCTGCATTCAAATTCAGCCTCAGATATTTATTAGTGGTAAACACTAGATGAGTCACTAAACCTGACTCAGTTTCTTCAGCTGTAAGGGGGAAGAGGGAAGGAAGAGAGAGAAAGAGAGAATAATAGCCCCTACCTCATAGGGTTGTTGTGAGGATCAAATAAGATCCATTTGGGGTTTTATTGGCAAAGATACTGGAATGTTTTGCCATTTCCTTTTCCAGTTCATTTTACAGATGAGGAAATTGAGGCAAACAGGGTTAAATGACTTCTCCAGAGTCACACTTATCGAGACCAGATCTGAACTCATGAAGATAAATCTTCCTGATTCCAAGACAGTGTCCTAACCTCTCTGTCATCTAGCTGTTATCACAACATCAACAACAATGAGTTGTTGTGAGGATCAAACAAGATAATATTTTAAAGCACTTAGTAGGTTAGAAGCAGATGATGCTAAATGTAAGACTGGGGTTGTTTTATTGTTGTGGGGTTTTTTTAATCATAGAAGTAATAGGGAGTTACTGGAGATTTTTGAGTTGGCAGTGAGCAGAGGCTTATAAGATCAGAATTATGTTTTAGAAATATCATTTTGATAACTACGTGAAGTCTAAATTGAAGAATGCAAAAACTAACGGCAGGATCATATCACAATAATCCAGGTAACAAGTAATTTAAGAGTCAGCTAGAGTAGAATCTGTCATGTTCATTACCTCTTTTGCGATTTTCTTGGCAAAGATACTGGAGTAGTTTGCCATTTCCTTCCCTAGATCATTCTACAGATGAGGAAACTGAGGTAAAGAGGGTTAAACAACATTTCCAGGATGAGTCAGCTAATAAGTGTCTGAGTTTAGACTTGAACTCAGGTCTTCCTGATTACTGGCTTGGGACTCTATTCACTGCACCACCTACCTCCCCACAATGAAATCACCAACTAAATATTAAATGCTTCCTTTAGGCCACTGAGGCCACTGATAAGTACTGAAGACACCAAAAAAAAGTTATAATTTTTGCCTTCAAGGCACTTCTTTTCTAATGAGAGAAACTACCCTTAAGTAAATAAATCCATACAAGATGCAAACAGAGCAGACTGTAGGAAATCTTCAAGAGAAAAGATCAAGTGGCTATAAAGGGTAAGGGCTGCTGCAGGATTTATATCTGAGCTGAATTTGGGAAGGAAAAAAATCCAGGAATACCAAGATATGGAAGTGAATTAAGGAGAGCCTTTCAGGTGTGAAGTGTAGCAAGTGCAAAGAAAAGGGGAGGAATGTCAAGGGGAAAGGGGCAAGTAAATAAGTCCTGCTTGACCAAAAAATAAAGGACATTAGGGAAGGGGAATAAAGCATAAGAAGACAAGAAAAACAGGAAAAGATAAGGTTTTGAAGAGCCTTAATTGCCAGGCAGAGGATTTTATATTTTATCCTAGAGGTAATAGAAACCCAAAGAGTTTGTTGAGCCAGAGAAAGAGGAGGAAAATGACATGATCACATCTATACTTTAAGAATGTCTCCTTGGCAGTTGAAGTACTGCAGTGGAGAGAGACTTGAGTCAGGGAGAAAAATCAGGAGACAATTGGAATAGTCCTCACGAGAAGTGATGAAGCTCTAAAGGAGGGTGATGATTTTCAGATGATGAAATTGAAACTATCTCCACTCATATGAAAGAGTGTTACAAATCACTATTGATCAGAGAAATGCACATTAAAACAACTCTGAGATACCACTACACACCTGTCAGATTGGCTAAGATGACAGGAAAAAAATAATGATGAATGTTGGAGGGGATGTGGGAAAACCGGGACACTGATGCATTGTTGGTGGAGTTGTGAATGAATCCAACCTTTTGGAGATCAATTTGGAACTATGCCCCAAAAGTTATCAAACTGTGCATACCTTTTGATCCAGCAGTGTCACTAATGGGCTTGAAGAAGGGAAAGGGACCCGTATGTGCAAAAATGTTTGGGGCAGCCCTTTTTGTAGTGGCTAGAAACTGGAAAATGAATGGATGCCCATCAGTTGGAGAATGTTTGGTAAATTGTGGTATATGAATGTTATGAAATATTATTGTTCTGTAAGAAATGATCAGCAAGATGAATACAGAGATACTTGGAGAGACTTACATGAACTGATGCTAAGTGAAATGAGCAGAACCAGGAGATCATTATACACTTCAACAATGATACTGTATGAGGATGTATTCTGACAGAAGTGGATTATTTCGACAATGAGAAGATCCAATTCAGTTCCAATTGATCAATGATGGACAGAAGCAGCTACACCCAAAGAAAGAACACTGGGAAATGAATGTGGACTGTTTGCATTTTTGTTTTTCTTCCCAGGTTACTTTTACTTTCTGAATCCAATTCTTCCTGTGCAATAAGAGAACTGTTTGGTTCTGCACACATATATTGTATCTAAGATATACTATAACGTATTTAACATGTATAAGACTGCCTGCCATTTAGGGGAGAGGGTGAAGGGAAGGAAGAGAAAAGTCGGAACAGAAGTGAGTGCAAGGGATAATGTTGTAAAAAATTACCCATGCATATGTACTGTCAATAAAAAGTTATTTTAAAAAAGGGAGGGTGGTGGTTGCGTGAGTAGAGAGAAGAAAATATATACAAGAGATATTATGAAGGCAGACCTGACAAGAATTGAGAACTGACTGGATATGTTTGGGGACTGAAACCAAGGAATCAAGGAGGATGTTAAGGTTGTGAACCTGGGAGACTAAAAGGATGATAGTACCCTCCATAATAATCAGAAATTTTATAAGAGAGAACATTTTGGTAAGGGGAAGGGAGAAGAATGATAATGAGTCTTGTTTTGGACCCATGGAGTTTAAAATATTTCTGGGAAGATCCAGTTTGAATTATTTCTCTTTTTCAGGGTAGCCTATATTCAAACCAATATGGCATATATCAGTGATTTGGATGCAGCTGTAGAATAAATGCATGCTAATCTAATTTGTGGATAGGACAAAGCTAGGAGGAACTGCTGATATCATAACTGACAACTGAGATTGAAAATAACCTCAGTAAGTTGAAACAATGGGCCAAAACTAAGAAAATGTACACTTAAGAGGCATAGATGTAAAATTCTTTAATTGTATAAGACAATAATAAGGGTTATCTAGATTGAAAGAAGTTCACAAGAAAAATGATTGGTGTTTTTAACTCATAAAATCATAATATATTGAAGTAGATCCCTCCCTTTCCAATTTCAATCTTCTGGTAAATCAGTTCAACTCTTCACTATTTCCCATTTTCAAATACACTGTTGGAGATGTAAGAGAGCTTGGAAGAAAGGCTAGAGATACAGATCTGAGAAGCATCTACATAGAGATGTTATGTGAGTTGATATTATCTCAAATTAAGAAAGCATATATAGGATGGAACCTTAGGGAATACCCGCAATAAGGGAGTGGAGGATAGCGAAGAGGATAAAGATTTAGCAAAGTAGACTGAGGAGAAGCCAGATAGATAAAATGAAAACCAGGAGAGAACAGTTTCTTAAAAAACCATAGATGAAAGAGTATTCATGAAAAAAAGAGAATGATTACTTTCTTGAGAAGGGGAGATAAGGGGAAGAAGTAAAGAAAATTTGGAACTCAAAATCTTACAAAAATGAATGTTAAAAGCTATCTTTACATGTAATTGGAAATATAAAATACTATTGAAAAAATGTTATTCTTGGCAACAAAGGCTACCTCTTCATCTGAGATTAAATTGAAGGAAGAGATGGAAGGGGGAAGGGGAAATATTGTTAAAAAGGACATGATGTCAGGAGAAGAGAAAAGAGAGATCTTGGTGAGATAAGCATTTTTGGTGAAACATGAGAACAAGACCCTCAGCAAAGAGGCTTGAAGAATGATAAGAATGTTTAGAACAATCTCTGTGGTGAGTGTGATAGGAAGTAAGACAAGAATAGATTGATTATTTTGTTGTTGTGAGATCCTAGTTGAAATTAAATAACATAAATTTACAGCAAACTCAATCAGAATAGTTTTTATGACTTCCTCTAGCTTAGTTCAATAGCATGTAAATAGGAGCAAAAGATGTGGATGATAGGAATAATCTAGGTTTATGTTAAAGCATAAAAGGGGACAGGACATGGAGAAAACGGATTTTAGAATACAAAATCATCTAGAGCTTAATTGTTTCACGAAGGGATTAAGACTGGGAAGAGAGGAGCTCCCTTCATTATATTATGAGTTTATATAAAAAACATCAATTATTTTTCAGGTGAACTACTGTCAACCTAGGTCACCCTTATCATTAGTCTTATACAATTAAAGAAGTAAAGATCTATGTCTCTTTAAATGTCAGTTTTCTTGGTTTTAACCCATTGTTTCAACTTTCTGAGGTTATTTTCCATCTCAGTTGTCAGTCATGATATCAGCAATTCCTCCCAGCTTTGTACCATCCACAAATTAGATTAGCATGCATTCCATTCTACAGCTGCATCCAAATCACTGATATATGTCATATTGGTCTGAATATAGGCTACCCTGAAATAGATACCATATCCCTAAAAAGAGCTCTCTTTGAAAAGAAATGTATATATCTAGGCATACTCAGAAACATAACACCAATCATGAGGCACAACTAAATTTTATACAAACCAAGTTTTGAGGGGTGTAGGGGCTAAGGGGCTGGGGACAAGGAAAGAAAGCCTATATTTAGTCTATTATAGTAAATGTTGAACAGGGTAAGAGAACAGTCTAGAACTCAAGCCATGTAAATTCAGTTCCCTAACAAAAATAATTCCTGGATCCTGTTCTCTCTTATTGATAGTCTATTTATGCTTCTCATACTCCACCTTCCATTTCTCATCTTTATGTCTGTGAACAGATTATCCCCCATGAATGGGGGATATTCCTTACCTCATAGAATCCTTAACTCCCTTCAAAGCTTGGCTAAAAGTACACCTCATACAATTAGTCTATCTTGATCTCCTCCAGTTGTGAGCACCCTATCCCCCAGAAATGATTCTTTATCTACTTCATATACAATGTTTTATTTAGGTATATCTGTTATATATGCTTCCCTTCATAGGATGCATGTCTCTTGAGGGCAAAGGCTATTTTGGTTTTGTCTTTGTATCTTCAGCACCTTGGACAGTAACTGGCACATGGAAGGCACTTAAATGCTGATTGTGGCTGGGTATCAGGACCCCAGTAGCCATTCCTGGATGTCCTTCCTGTCAAATTGGTTTTACTCAGCTGATCTTTCCCTCACTGAATCTCTTTGGTATGATTCCACCTCTAGCATGATACTTCTCCAACTAGAACTATTAGTATACTCTAGCCACTCTCTATGACATATAGTCACAGAGAGTGTCTCTAGTTTTATATAATTAGAATGTTATGGTCAATTATAAAGGTCACATGTTAAGAGAGTCATCAACAAATATGCCTTATCCAACAGTAAGATATGGCACCACACTAGTGTGATTCAGGTTTTAGATATCTAGTATTGGAATTGGAGGGATACCTACATTAAAACTATAAGACACCCTGAGGAAATGATTATGATTGAGATGGCTCCTGAAGAAATACACAAACATAAATCATTTGTATTTATAGTGAGTGTCACTATGAGTGATGCATCTAATTCCAGGATTTCACAACATTTAACAAAGTCAAATGAAAATTGTCTTATAATCAGTCTAATTAGATAATTTCTATAAAACATAAGCTAAGTAACAAAAAGGTTTTTAAACTAAAGAGCATCCTAAAAAACAAATAGTCATCATTGCTCATCCCAGCCCTAATGATTTGATCACACTGAATGCCTTCCTTGAGGTTTTCTGATTTTTGTCACTATAATCTAGATTTCTTTTGAATTTTATAGAAGCAATAGATAAGCCTGAATTCAATTAATTAATCCACATACATACATATGCATGCACATATGTATATATGTACATGTATAGATATATTAGCTTATAGTCTTTTTTTCATTTCTTAAATTTGTCATTTATTTATTTTTAAGACTTTTTCTTTTAAATTTTGAGTTCCAAATTCCCCCCACAAGATGCAAACAATATATCAATTCTATATAATACACATTTAATTAAGCATGAATCATGCCCTATAAAAGACAAAGTCTCTGTACCCCTAGCTAAATGCACAGAGAATTATCATCAGAAAGATGGCCACTATAAAGAATTGGAAAATGAATAGATGCCCATTAATTATGGAATGGCTGGATAAAATTTGGTATATGAAAGTAATGGAATATTATTTTTCTATAAAATGATGAACAGGCTGATTTTTAGAAAGGCCTAAAAAAATTTACATGAACTTATGCTGAGCAAAACAAGCAAAACCAAAAAAACATTGTATACAGCAACAGCAAGATTGTGCAATTATCAACTATAACAGACTTGGTTCTATTCAGCAGGCCAGTGATCCAAAGCATTCCTAATAAACTTTCGGTAGAAAATGCCATCCACATCCAGAGAGAGAACTATGGAGATTCAATGTACATCAACACATGCAATGTTTACTTTTTTTTTTCCTTTTTCTTCTGTTTTTTTTTTTTGTCCTCTCATGGTTTTTCCCTTTTGTCCTGATTTCTTTCCTAACGTTATCATAAATAAATATGTTTTTTTAAAAGAATGAACATATATAACCAAAAAAAAGTTGTTTTTACATGTACCTGGGGAAAATAAAATTTTTTAAAAGATGGCCACTATATAGTTGATTTGGGTTTTTTTATTTTTATTTATTTATATGTTTGTTTCCATTCATAAAAATATCTTTCTACCTCTTACAAGCTGTGTGAATTTGAGCAAGTCAAATGACCTCTCTAAATGTCAATTTTCTCATTCATAAAATGAGAAGGCTAAAATAGATGCCACAAGGGCCCCTCCCAGGTCTAAACTAATGATGCTATAATATCCTAAGGTATATAGAGATTAAAGTCTAAATAATAGAGGAGCTATGGATAGACAGAAGAGACTGAAGAGGATCTGCCAGTTATTGACAAAGGGGATATGGAATGAATCTGAGACAGCAAAAAGGCTAAAGGTTGGATAGGGTCAGACTATTTTACTTTGAGGTGTAATGAGAAAAAATATGGGATGGCATTTCTTTGTACTTTTAAGCCCAGGTAGGTTCAGAGGAGGATAGTTAGGTGGCACAGCAGATAGAGTACTGGACCTGCAACCAGGAAGATCTGAGTTCAAATCCAGTCTCAGACACTTACTGGCTGTTTAATCCTGGGCAAGTCACTTAATCCTGTTTGCCTCAGTTTCCTCCTCTATAAAATGAACTGAAGAAGAAAATGGCAAATCATTTCTATATATTCATCAAGAAAACCCCCAAAATGGAGCACAAAGAGTTAGACAACTAGAGTTAGAAATGACCAAATAATAGCAAAGATTCAAAGCAAGAAGTCTCTCTTGTCAACAAGATAATCAGAATCCCAAAGGCAGCCAACACTCCTCTGGGTTTCCACAGGCCTTCAAACAACCAAATGCACTCAATAATGTCAGTATTTCTCTGACATATTGTCTGTTGTTGAGATAAAGGATGGTTTGTTCCCCATGTTTTCAAGAGCCAAATGATACAAGAGGGGTCTCCCCCAATAAAGAGAAAAACTGGAAATACTGTCATCGTGACTTTTCTTTATGGCAACACCACCTCTCCTTCAGTCTCAGCCAGTATTTGATTAGGATATTGGTGTTCCAGGGAAGCAAGTCCAGCCCATGAGAGAGAGCAAAGAAAAAAAGCACTCTGCACCTCACTAATAAGTAGAAGTGAAAGGTTTTACAAGTCCTTTACAAGCCACCATTTCCACAATAGATTTTAATTTTTAGAATTACAAGAGGGAATCTGCCTGTGCTCAGGAAGCTAATAATTTTCCACTCCCATCAGTAGCCAAAAAATTCTACACTGATTCACTGGGGCAGGGCGGGTTGGGGTGGGGAGAGGCTAATTTATTTAAAGGTTTTGTTGGTGTTTTTTTTTCCTTCAACTATAGCTGGGTTTCTAGGGGCTTTTTTCCCCTTCTTTTCAGAATGAGTCTCTTGTTGACTGTGTTGATAGATACAGTCAGGAGGAGGCAGGAAAAAGATTAGTGAATTGTCTGCCTGGCTCAGGCCCACAGGACAGAGACAGACTAGCAGATGGCCTGGCTTAATCTGTCCAGCGTACTGTCATCCCAGTTCAGGAAAAAATGTGAAAACTTTAGCTGGCCCTGCTTTCTCATTCACAGAGGCTTTATTGTGCACTGAGTGATAAGGATACTGTTTAGGAGTGAGGAGGGGGTAGAGGGGACCGGCAGTAATTCAGGCTAATAGGTCCTCTCACATTAGCTCTCAATAAATGGCTCTCGGGGAAAGCTCTATGCAGGATTTTCTCTAGAAGAAAAGACCTCCATCTAAAACTGGGGAATGAAGCTGAGCATTCCAGTTTCACTTCATCCTTTTAGGATCCATTTGTTTAACCCATCCCTCCATCAATCCTGACAAAAATGCTCCTGTCCTAAGCCCAAACCTCAAATTTATCTTCCTTTGATCAGGTTTTTTCTAAGCCTTTTCTGTGTCAAGGACCCCTGATGAAACCTACATACCTCTTCTCAGAATTATATATACACATATATATATACGTATATATGTATATATATACATATATATTACTTAATAGTGCTTTATTTTTTCAATTATATGCAATAGTTTTAAACATTTATTTTTATAAGACTTGGAATTTCAAATTTTTTCTCCCTCCCTCCCTTACTTCCCCCCTCCCCAAGACAGCAAGCAATCTGGCATAGGTTATACATATATAATCATTTAAAACATATTTCCATATTACTCATGTTGGGAAAGAAAAATCAGAACAAAAGGAAAAAAAAACCACAAGAAAGAAAAAATGAAAAAACAAAAAAAGATGACAATAGTATGCTTCAAACTGCATTCAGTCTCCATAGTTCTCTCTCTGAATGCAGATGGCATTTTCCATTGCAAGACAATTTGGAATTGTCTTGGATCACCATATTGCTGAGAAGAGCTAAGTCTATCATAGCTGATCATCACACATTCTTGCTGTTGCCATGTATCATGTTCTCCTAGTTGTGCTCACCAGTATAATATTTTTCAAATATTTGAAGAAAATGCTAAATTTCAACTAAAGGTTAGTGAAAATAAAGACATAATTTTTCCCACCTGAGTGCATGAATGCTCTCTAATCTACCCACAGAACTTTTGGGAGTTTGTGAACTCCAGGTTAAGAAGCCTTATTCTATGTATAATAGGAATAAAGTCTACCCTTAAGAAGGAAAAAGAAATTCATGCTAGACACAGAAATATAATCTCCTTGTATTGATGGAATTCTCTTTGTTCAAATGGGACATTTGAAATGCTATTTCTTGAGGCAATACTGAATCTAAAAGTCACTAATTGGGGGCTGTGTTTTTTGTGTCTGCATAGGGGAATTCCTGTTATAGAAACTGCTTCCCCAGTCACCAGTGCAGATAGACAACTGGTCAATAATTTAAAATCTTAGAGAATTAGCTGGTGTGCTCTTAGAAGGTAAAGAGATTTACCTAAATTGATACAGTTAGTATGTGTCAGAGAAATGACAGTGTGGGACTTTTCCATTGATGGCACCCAATTATTTTGATTGCAATAATAATCCAAATGCATTACTGCAGAATTGAAATGATTAGATTTTAAAGAATATGTGCTTATTAGTGTAAGCTTTGTTCCAGGGGAAAAAATTAATTAAATGCACCTTTCAATTTCTATGGATTTTGGGCTGTGCTCACTATGAAAATGGAAGAGTATTTGGAGTCAGTGGTCCTGAATTTAAATCCTACCCATGTCATTTACTATTTTTGACCATGAACACATTACTTAGCCATTCTTGTTTAGTGTCAGGTCCATATCTATAAATTAATCAATCAACTAGTGCCTATTATGCCAAGCACTAGGCAAACAGATATAATCTCTACATCTGTGATCCTAAGGCTTTCTGCCTCCAGTACTAGGGCTCTACATTTTATGCTAAGTGCCTTTCTCTGGGAATTAAGAAGTCTCATTTGGAAAATCTTTAACTCTTAGACCTCCTAATTGAGATATGGTGTCATAGTGATTATCTGTGTTTGTGTCTTATTCTTCTATGGATAAAAATGTGTATTATCCAAACTTTGTTCCCCCCTTAGGACCTAGGACAGTGTTCTGCATCCAAGAGATGCTTAATAGGGGATTGGGTTGATTCAATCAACTAATACATCTGATAGTATATTGGACCTGAAATCAGGAAGATCTGAGTCCAAGTCTTCCCTAGGATACTACTACTCATGCAATTCTTCTGAGACTCAGTTTCTTCATCTGTAATATGGAAAGAATAACAACAATCCTCCAGGATTGATGTGAGGATCAAATGAGATAATATGCTTTGTAAACCTAAAAGTGCTAAAAAACAAAAACAAAAACAAAAACAAAAACAAAAAAAAAACGCTAGCTATTATTAATAATGAAGGTTGAAGGTTGTTGTCCTTCATTCTCAAAGAGGACCAAAATGACATCACTATGTTAGAGTCGAGTAACAGTGTGTTTGACTGTGGCTGATCAGACCAATATGAGGTTAGAACACTGCCACAAGTTGGGCACAAATATCCCCTGTAAACATTTTAGATTTATTCTCTAACTTTGTATCTCTTTTATTTCTTCTGAGCTAATTCAACTCTGCTTTGCTCACACAGCACAATGAATGAATTAATGAATTACTGAATGGGCCAAATCATTCTTGCTTCACAGAGTATCTTCATCAGAGAAAAAGAGGCACTCATAATTATAGATCTATCATTGAGGGTTGCCAGACCAACTGACAGCAGAGGGTCCTCACTCAGTTTGTGCCAGGCTCCCTTCTTCACGGAAAGTCATGTCTGCTTCCATACTCTCCTTCATTTTGCTTGTTCTCATGACAGCATGCAGAAGGGATCCTTCTTTCTTCCCTCTTGTCCTGCTACTTCCTCATCCCAGCAGGCTGGACCCCTCAGTCCATGCATCAATCTGCTTTGGAGAGCTGGAGCTTCCACACCCAGCTTCACAAAGTTGAGGTAGGAAAGGAGGGAATGCAATTTGAAATAAGAAAGGGAAAGAAGTGCCTTTGTGTCATAGGAGTGAGTGGAAAGGATCCAGGACTAAGAGACTGGAGCATTTCTCGTCTCAGACAGCAGGTGCTCTCCTGGATGTGGTTATGGCAACATAATAAATGATGGATAATTGCTTTTGTGACAACTTGCCAATTAAATTAGACTCAGCAGAATAACATAATGACAATTTGTTATGCTCCGGTGGGCACTAACATACCAATCATAATTAAATGCTATGACTGAAATAGAATACTGCTCTACGCAGGAATATATAACCCCAATTCCCTCTCAGTGAAACATTATAGGCTGAAGCTTGATTTTAATTTCGGGAAGATAATGGCATTAGTGTGCATCCGAGTGGGTTTCTGGAGAGGTCTATGGTAAGGGGGAGATGGGCAGCCACCAGAAAGAAGCTGCCTCTTAAGAAAGGCCCTGAGGGCAGATTTCAGGGTCATAAGGAAAATTCTGGAGAGGAAGAAGCTATAGTCTGTGGTCCACAAACATTAAAGAACGTGCCTGATCTCTGGAACAAAATATGCTTTAAGCAAGATCTCTCAGAGTCCCCCTGGGTAGAAGGCAGAGTTTATGAGGACCAAAGGGCTAAAAAATGGGTCCGTATTCATGGCAAAGCAAATCTCTCCCTGCCCCCCCCATTTTTCCTGGGGTATAGGTATTATGCCCACCACAGAGACCAATGGACAGATCTTGAAATCTCAGAGATCGTTAGATTGCCTGCTCCCAAATTTTCCCTACTTCTTCTCTAAGGATCTTTTCCTAAGTATATCTTATATATTTCCATGTTATTTTTCCCATTAAAGAATAAGTACCTTAAGAACAAGGACAGATTTTTTTTTTCCTTTTTATTCCTAGTTAACCAAAATGTCTTTCACCTATTTAGCACTTAACATATTCTGTGGGTGGTATGTTGGTTAACTGAAAAGGATCCCCTCTATAGAATATCTTGCAAACCCATTCTAACACTATTCATTGTAGAGCAGAGTTTGGAATAAGGCAGATCCATTTTGGAACCAACCACTGGGGTTTTGAGAGAAATGTCAAAAAAAAAAAAAAAAAAAAAAGCAGGCTATGTCATTTCCACAGCACTTAGCTAGAGGTGAGCAAGGGTGGAGTCTGGAAGATCTATTTACTTGCACCACAAAGGGAATATTTTTGATGTGATGTCATCATTGCAAAGACAAAGCTCCACTTCTACTACTTCAAATTCCAGTTCTTGTCGGATAATACTAACAATCCAGAATGTCCCGGCTTCATGCCCTGATGCATTCATGGGAACAATACTGAAAAGCAGATTGTCATCAGATAGATCATATTTTCCCATAGAAATAATGCTATAATTGGTGATTGCTTGTCTAACCAAGAACTCATAATCATATAAATCATAGATAGAGCCAACGATGTGTCATAAAAACAAAGGAACAATAACTATAAACCCTATCATCATTTAAAAATAATAAAATTATACTGTCTGCTTATAAAATGGGTCAAAAGGTACTATAAGCTTGGAGTATACAAGGAATTCCCATATACTATAAAGTATACAAATAGTATTGGAAGTTTTTTTTTTCTTACTAATACATTTTGTTTTGACTGGTCAGTCACTTTCAAATAAGTAATCATGAAACCTTGTGGTAGAGTGGAAACAGAGTGGATTTGGAACCAGAGGAATTAGATTCAAATCCTTCCTCTTTCACTTATTACACATGTGACCTCAAATAAGTCATTGGTTTCTTCTGCTATAAAATGAGGAAACTGGAGGAGATGGTCTCTCAGGTCACTTCCAGAAATGTGTGGTTGATGAAAAAAGACTGCAGCATATTGTTGTTGTTCATTTTTTTCTGTCTCTTTCCAAGGGTTTTCTTTTTAGAGATACTAGAATGGTCTGCCTTTTTTTTCTCTAGCTCATTTTATAGATGGAGAAACTGAGACAAACAGAATTAAGTGACTTGTCCAGGGTTATATAGCTAGGAAGTATTTGAAATTGTATTTGAATTCAAGGATATGAATCTTCCTTACTGTGGGCCCAGCACTGTGCCACCTAGGTTCCTGCAGCACATTATCAATGGGTTACTCATTAGTAGAAGGCACCCTTCTCCCATAAAGGATTCATATTTTGAATATCCATCCTGGGGATAGACCTGACTTTCAAAGAGATGGAAAATAGATTTTTCTTATACTCTGTGACTCATTGCACTCTTACCATAGAGAAGAACTCTAGGGGAAAAAAATCCCTTAAAACAAAGTGTAGATATGTCTGTGTCTAAAGCCTCCCCAAAAGGAATTAACAGGCTCTATTCTGGAAAGTACTTAGTGTTTAAAGCTATTTTCTTCCTTAGTGAAGTTGCAGGGATCACCTACAATTAGACAATCAGCTCCTGATTCAAATATGCCGAATTTACAAGTTCAGGGGTAGCCACCAACATTAGAAACATTCTTCTCAACATTGCTTTTCAATCACCTTTGCTCAGGGAAAACACAAAGCAGAAGCAACAGCTAGGGAGTTGACATACAGTCTCAGGCTTGCTTAGACAAACAAATATGTTCATCACTGTGTAGCTTGTTACTCTTCTAGCTGTCCAATTTATTTAAACATATATACGATTATCCAACAAGAGACCAAATCTTTCATAATAACTAAGTATTTTTCAATCTATGAGACTCTTACCTATACCTTCCCATAATTTTTCCATAGGGAATCTATCCAATATGCTAGATTCTCTTAACATTGTGTTGATATCATTTATCCTTTATTTTTTGCTACATGACTAACTCATTTCCTTTTCTGGTCTTTTTCATATCTATATGCTACTTTTTCTGCGTAATTCCTCATGAGCAATATCCTACAACTCATCTCCTTTGGATAACCCACAACTTTCATTCATCAGTGACTATAGTATTCAATGACTTGTAGCCATACACTATTTCTATATGAGAAAGTGTGGGTAGACTGCAATCCATACTATTAGAAGATGCATTCATATCAATAAAATAGCAATTCTCTCATCATATTAAAGTAATCACATTTCTCATCTCTCTCCCCCCAAAGCTCTTCATGCTGACTTTATTATTTCTATACTTAACTTTCAAAGTTGAGCTCCAGTGACATCAACCTGGGGGTTTTCCTCTCTCAATCACCTTTAATCTGTGCAGTATTTTCACCTTCTTCTCACACAGAGAGACCCTATTTTAGCTACTTAAGATCAAGGTATTGTATATGTCCATGTTCAATGAAAACCACATCTCTCTATTTCTACAGTTGACCACAGAACACAATTATTTTAAAGCAAATGCACTTAACAAAATAGAATAATGTTTTTAAAGTCACAATGGGGCACATGCCTTGGTCACACTTCCCATAAACACAGATACTATTAATGAGAAGAGGGGACATCCACATGGATCACACATGAGAGACATATATGTAAAGGACATACATGAGGCCAGGATAAATACATAGAGAAAAAGCTCACACTTCTGAAAACACACAAAACTGATGTTAAGGCTGGTCTAGTGAAGACGGCTGGGCACTTAGAATGTGGGGCAGGGTCTCTGCTCAGCTTTGCTCCGTGCTACTAGTAAAGGAGTAATGGGATTGGCCAAAAGCCCAGTCCTCATCAACCAATGCTGTGTGTTCTGTATGATGAGATCCTATGTGGACTCTGGGGCATTCCCAGGTATTATTTCTAATCTGATGGACAGTGAAAGATGAGGAGTCTTTTGAAAGACCGCTAAACCAAAACTAAAAATGCTTACAAAAGGTGCTAATGAGTTCATTGAGGCTTCTCTTTCATTCTTTTCTAATTCAAGTGTGGAAGACAATGATCTCTGACAAGTCTCTTGTCTCCATTTTTATATGACCTCCATCAAATAAAATGAGATAACAACCATCATCCCCAATCATCCTCTCAAAGTTCAACCCAGCATTAATACCATGATACAAAAGATAACTTTAAAATAGAAGGATGTCAACTAGGAGTTATTTGTGCCCTAAAATCAATACAATAGTGCAGCCTTGGCAGAAAACCTGAAATTCTGGAACAGTGGACTCTGGAGATACTATTGATTGGGTTAGCCCTTCAAAAGGTAGCACTACCCTTAAGAGCCAAAGAAATAGATGAAATGACATAGAGTTGCTGGCTGGCCCTATTAAAAATCAATTTATGATTAACTTGACATAAAAGATAGAAGAAAGAATGGCAATCCTTAATGTTAAGGATTCATAAGAAAGCAAGTCAGAAATACCAATAATCCATCTGTTGAAGATACTTCAATGCAGATGGTGCTCACCATTAAAATGGGCAAAAAAAAAAAAAACAAGTATCTCTGATAAAGACCTAATTTCTCAAATATATAGAGAACTGAGTCTACTTTATAAAAATGCAAGTCTTTTTCTAATTGATAAATGACCAAAGAATATGAATAGGCAGTTTTTAGATAAAGAAGTCAAAACTATCGATTGTCATATAAAAAAAAAAAAAGGTCTGAATTACTACTGATTAGAGAAATGCAAGTTAAAACAACTCTAAGATATCACCTCACACCTATCAAATTGTTTAATATGACAAAAAAGGGAAATAATGGATGTTCGAGGGGATGGGGGAAACTGGGATATTAATGTACTGTTGGTGCTGTGGAGAATTGATACAACCATTTTCTTTTTTTTAACTACCGTTTTTTATTTTCAAAATAGATACATAGATAATTTTCAACATTCACCCTTGCAAAATCTTGTGATATAACCATTTTGGAGAAGCATTTTGGAACTATAGCCAAAGAGCTATATTCTTTGATTCAGCAATACCTTCTAGGTCTATATTCCAAAGATATGAAAAATGGGAAAGAACCTATATTTACAAAAATATTTATTGCAGCTCTTTTTGGGATGACTAAGAATGGGTCATCAAAGGAATACCCATCAACTGGGGAATGGTTAAACAAGCCGTAGATTGTGATAGAATATTATTGTGCTATAAGAAATGATAAGCAAAATATAATAAAAATGACAATTCTACCTAAATTAATCTACTTTTACAGTATCATACCAATAAAACTGCTAAGAAATTATTTTACAGAGTTAGAAAAAATAATAACAAAGCTCATCTGGAAGAACAAAAGGCCAAGAACTTCAAGGGAATTAATGGAAAAACGCAAATGAAGGTAGTTTAGCTGTTACACTCCCAAAACTATATTATAAAGCAGTGATCATCAAAACTATTTGATACTGGCTAAGAGTGGATCAGTTGAATAAATTGGGTTCACAGACACCATAGTCAGTGACTATAGTAATTTAGTGTTTGATAAACACAAAGGCCCTAGCTTCTGGGATAAGAAGTCAGTATTTGACAAAATTTGCCAAGAAGATTGGAAAATATTATAGTAGAAATTAAGCATTGACCAACATCTCACATCTAATACCAAGATAAAATAGGAATGGGTTCTCATAAAGGATGATACTCTAGACACATTAGGAAAACAAGGGATAGTCTCCCTCTCAGATCTATGGAGAAGGAAATAATTTATGGCCAAAGAAGTACTAGAGAACATTATGAAATGCAAAATGGATAATTTTGATTATATTAAATTACAAAGTTTTTGTACAAACAAGACCAATGCAGCCAAGATTAGAAGAGAAACAGAAAACTGGGGGAAACATTTCTACATCATTTCTAAAATATGTAAAGAATTGACTCAAATTTATAAGAATATAAGCCATTCTCCAATTTATAAAAGGTCAAAGGATATAAACAGAAAATTTTCAGATGAAGAAATTAAAATCATTTCTATGATTTCTATGAAAAAAAGTTCTAAATCACTATTGATCAGAAAAATGTAAATTTAAGACAACTCTAAGGTACCACTACATACCTCTCAGATTAGCTAAGGTGACAGGAAAAAATAATGATAAATATTGGAGAGGATGTGGAAAACCTGGTAAACTAATACACTGTTGGTGGAGTTGTGAACTTATCTAACCAATCTGGAAAGCAATTTGGAATTACTTCCAAAGGGCTATCAAACTATGCCTACTCTTTGATTCAGTAGTGTCTGTACTGGGTCTGTATCCTAAAGAGATCATAAAAAAGGGGGAAAGACCCATATGTACAAAAATATCTGTAGCAGACCTTTTTGTAGTAGCAAGGAGCTGGAAACTCAGTGGATGCCCAGCAGTTGGGGAATTACTGAACAAATTGTAGTATATGAATGTTATGGAATATTATTGTTCTATAAGAAATGACCAGCAGGATGAATACAGAGAGGCTTGGAGAGACATACATGAACTGATTCTAAATCATCAAGAGAATCAAGAGAATATTGTACACGGCAATAATAAGATTATGTGATGATCATTTCTGACAGGACTTGGCTCTTTTCAATGATGAGGTGATTCAGGCCAATTCCAATATTCTTATGATGGAGAGAATCATCTGCATCCAGAAAGAGGACTATAGGGACTGAATGTGGATCATAACATAATATTTTTATTAAAGCTTTTTATTTACAAAACATATGCATGGGTAATTTTTCAACATTGACTCTTGCAAAACCTTCTATTCCAAATTATCCCCTCCTTCCCCACACACTCTCCCCTAGATAGCAGGTAGTCCAATACATGTTAAATATGTTAAAATATACATAACATAATATTTTCACCTTTTTGTTGTTTGCTTGCTTTTTTCTCTCATTTTTTCCTTTTTGATTTGATTTTTCTTGTTCAGTATGATAAGTATGGAAATATGTGTAGAAGAATTGCACATATTTAACATATGTTGGATTGCTTGCTGTTTAAGGAAGAGGGTGGAAGGAAGGGAAAGAGAAAATTTTCTAACAGAGTTTTGCAAGGGTGAATGTTAAAAATTAAGTATGTATTTTGAAAATAAAGGGTTATTACAAGGGAGAAAAAAGAAATGATAAGCAGGATGATTACAGAAAAGCCTGAGAAGATTTACATTAACTGATGCCCAATGAAGTAAATAGAACCAGGAGAATATTGTATGTGATAATAGCAATATTGTTTTGACAAAGAATTGTGAACGACTTAGCTATTCTCAGCAATACAATCATCCAAGACAATCTCAAAGAACTAATGAAGAAATAGACTATCTGCCTGCAGAAAAAGAACCAATATCATTTGAAAACAGACTGAATCATGCTATTTTCCCCTTTCTTTCATTCTTTTTTCTTTTAATTGAATCTTCTACAAAATGACTAATGTAGAAATGTTTGATATGATTTCACATATATAACCTATATCTGATTGTTTATTGGGATGGGAGAAAAGAGAAAAATAGAATTTGGAACTTAAATTTTAAAAAAGTTAAAAATTGTTTTAACATGGATTGAGGAAAAAATATATATATGTATATATACATATGTGTGTATATATACATATATATGTTTAAGATAATCATATGAATAAATAAATTTAAATGGGAAAAAACAAATGAGCATAAAATGGACTGAAAGCCTGAAAACTTTAATTAAAAATCAATACTATATCATAACAAAGTTAAAAGTAGATCTCACTAGCTCTCAGCTTTTTGTCAAAATCTGAACTCCAAATCACATAGCAATGTCTTACTTATCAGTCCCAGAAAATATTAAAAAAAAAAAAAAACCTTCATTACCAAGAAAATTAAAGATGAAATTGAAGAACTGCTACAGTCCAAAGATGAAATAGATTTAATATCTGAGGACAGTGAAAATCTTCATTTAATGCAAATACCATAAAATATATCTAATGATGTAGTAGATAATAGAAATATCAAAAAAAGTTTTGAAATGGAGACATACTTAGAATGGAATTCCAAAAAGTCTTTTTTTTTTTATTTGATGGCATTAAACCATCAAGCAGACAAATTATAGAAAACAGAATACATTTTTAAAGTTTTTATCTGATAAAACCATAAAAGATAAATAGTTGACAAAAAGTTTTAAAGCATTTCAACATAGTCATGGTAAGAACTAGTCCTGCCTTAAATCCATTATTATATCTCCTTTTAAATTAAAGAAGGAATAAAATAAAAATATTTTATTAATCACTCAATGAAAATGAATAAGAACAAAATATATAGCTCCACCAATAAACAAATTAAACAGTTCCTTCAATTGACAGAATCTTTCCACATTGATAGCAAAATGTCATTTAAATTTAATAGGCAAGAAATTCTTAATATATCCCTCAGAAAGAGAAACTGAAGGTTTCAAGCTGCAATCTGGAGGTCACAATGAACTGATATAAAAAAATGATTACTACAAATGCCTTGATCTTAACGTTTCCAGGTAGGAAGGTCACCTTGGTCAAGTAGGGTGTGAAATCATCAACCAATATGTGAGCTGTCTATTTCCCCTTCAACTGTTTCCTTCATCATAATCTTATCTTTCTTTGTAATCTCATTTTTAAATGTCTACAACAGAAAGGATTTTTTATAATTTTAAGTTATTGTTGCTATTCAATCAATGAACATTTTAATTTTTAAAAAGTACCTTATTCTTCTCCAGTCAAGAAATTCAGCATAAAGTTATCAAGGAGAAGATTATGGCTGAATACAATAAGTAATTTAATTGTTATCTTAAAATCAAAATTCAATGGAAAGAACATATTTAAAACACTTATGCAAAACTTCTTAATGTATACACCCAGAATAGTAAAATGGATTGTGATAGATTTGAAGAATATCCTAACAAAACCCCATAAAATATTAACAAAACACAGGGCTCATCTCTCGAAGGCAGCTTTGGATGTTGAAAAAACAACTTTTCCAAAACCATAAAGGAGGAAGAGGATTGATAAAAAAAAAATTCTTAGAATATATGACACATCAACCATCCACAAAAATATTTTTAGACAAAGCAGACATCAATTCATTGGGAAATAGTAGAGTGGTGATAAGTCTATGCCATTGGGTTTGCCAAATGGATGTAACTTTAATTGGGTTATAGATGGAACCTGTGGAATGATGAAGATCTAAGAATAGAATCAAAAGACCCTCTGTAGGTAACATTCTTATAAACTTTCTCAACAAGATGTCTTTAAAGAAGTATCAAGCAAAGGCCTGACGTGCATATTTATTTGTATAAATAGAAGGGTTTATAATGGCAACTCAGGACTAGGTCTTCACCATCTGATATTACATAAGGATTATCTTTCAACCAACCCTGACTTAGTGATGGATGTAGATTATGCAACAAAATAGTAGAACCATCTTCATTAGTTTTAAATGACATTTTGCTACCACTGGAGGAAGATTCCATGAAATGAAAGAGCTGTTTAATATATTTTTAGTGGATTCATGTAATTTGATTTCATTCATGTAAAAATGTACAATAAGTTTTGTCACCACTCCATTTTTAACTTGGGTCCTAAACCAGACCTGCTCAGGACAGTCAATTGGTTCAGTGTCAGGATAGGAATGAAATGTCACTCACAGGGTAAATAGCATTTAACAAAAGAAACATACTTTCAATAGCATAGAAAAGGATAGTTAGCAAAGATATGCAGTTAATTCAGTTGAACACAGATTCCCTTTCTTTTTGCCCTGGTAACCTGCTCAATTAGAAAGGTATGTGGTTTAAAACAACATTGGGACATCTATCAAGCCTAAGGAGTGCCAACTATTTATTTACGCACTGGTTTTTAATCTTGAAACAACTGAGGAGCTATACCAATGGTTTAAGCCTTAAAGGCCTATATTAATTGATTCTTGTCTTTTTAAGAAAAAAATTAATTAGTCAATGTAACAGGAACTTTCCAGTATTATTACAGTAGATTACGATTAGATAGGTAACCATTGTTACTCCTACAACTTGGAAGCTATACTTAATTTTATTTAGGAGAGATGATCATGTATTTAAGGCTAGATAGAACCATAATGAGATTTAACTACAAAGAATGCCACTTTTACATCAATTATTTTTGATGTTACTATATTAGGGGCATATTTAGGAGAACGGGTTTTTTATGTGGGGATATACTTCTCTTGCATTCTTCCTATACTTAGACCTCTCATATATTTGCAGTATTTAAGTGTAGAATTGAATAAAAGGCTTTGAAATAATTGGTAAAGGCAGTGTAACTGTTATGGCAGTTTTAGATTCGGCTCAGTACTCTAGCCTGTTGAGATATTTTTGAAACCTGACTCTGACATCGAGTATGTTAGTTCTCCCTCCAAGCTTTGTCATCAGCAAATATGTTAACAATGCCATATATGCCTTTATCTGAGTCACTGATAAAAATATTCAATAATACAGGGCTTGACATAGGTCTCTGGGACACTCCACTGGAGATGCCAAATTGACATTGAAGTAGTAACTACCACTCTTTGAGTGTAAACATTCAATCAATTCCAAAATTATCTAATTATACCATTATCTAGCCAACTTTTCTTCATCTTGTTTACAAGGGTAGCATGAGGGACTTTATCAAATGCTTTGCTAAAATCTAGATTAACTATACCTACAGCATTCCCATAAGTTACCGGTTTAGTAATGCTGCCAAAAATGGGAATAAAATTAGTCTGGCATGCTCTGTTCTTGATGAAGCTATGCCAGTTTTGTGTTTTTACTGCTTCCTTTTCTAATTGTTCATTAACAGCCCTTTTAATGATACATTCAAGACATTTGCTAGTAACTGAATTTGAGCCCATTGACCATTTCTGCAAACTTCATTCTGGGACCTTTAAAAAAAAAAACACAAGTCAACACTTGCTCCTCTTCCAATCTTGCAGTACCTATTCCATTCTTCACAATGTTTCAAGGATCACTGATTGGCTCAGAATTACTTTTGCTGGTTCTTTCATCTCCAGAGGATGAAATTCATAGAGGCCTGATGTTAAATTCAGCAAGAGCAGCTACTATAAGAAGTTGTTTTGAATTTCATTCCCTAGTTTGGTTTTGCTCCTCCTAGACAAAATATCATTCTTGTCAGGAAAAAAAAAAAGACAACAACAAGTGTTCAGAAGGTCTGTACTCCCTCCTTTATCTATTATCATTGTCCCATTCACCCTGCAAAACAATTTTATCCTTTCATTGTCGTTTGCTGTAGTTGTTCAGTCTTGGTAACCCTTTATGATCCCATTTGAGATTGTCTTGGCAAAGATACTGTAGTGATTGACATTTCCTTCCTAGATGACTTTACAGATAAGGAAACTGAGGCAAATAACTTGCCCAGGTTCTCACAGCTAATGTCTGAGGTCAGATTTGAACTCAGATATTCCTGACTTTAGGCTCTGTCCACTGATCCATCTATCCCTTTTTTTGGTCCTCCTATTTTCTTTATTTTGCTTAAAAGCACTTCCAAAACCCTTTTAATTATTCTTTGCTTTCATCAGCAGCATCAGATCATTCTGTATTTAATCATCAGTACTCCTGCATCGTAGTTTCTCTTTCATTACCTGACTTTGCTTTCATATTCTGCATGTCTTTTAAAAATCCAAATTGGTTGGTTTCTTTGCCATGCATCCATGCAGAATTTCTTTATATAATGTTCTTTTCTCCCATCATAATTTTTCTTTTGTATCCTAGCATTAAGCACTTCCCATCTCTCCTGGGTTACTTTGTTTGCCCTGTAGAATTTTATTCCAATGGGTTTTTACTTTTTATTCTTACCCTTTAATGAAGAGAGATCTCTACATTTACCTTCTACATCCTGAATTCTGCTCAAACCAGAACTAATTTATGTCGAATTTCTTCTTCTTTTTACTTAGGCAGATTGATGGCACAGAGGATAAGATGCTGACCTGGAGCCAGGAAGACATGAACTCAAACATTTACTAGCTGTATGACCTTTGGACAAGTTATTTAACCTTTCTCAGCCTCCAGTTCCTCATCTGTAAAAAGGAAATAATAATCCTTTGTTATTAGGAATAAATAATACGAGATGAATGTATAAAATACTATCAAAAAAGGAATAAGGAATACAAAAGAGATCATTAAAAAAGGAGAAAATGTTTGTCGCAGTTTTTTTTTTTTGTAGTAGCAATGAACTAAAAATTGAATGGATGCCCATCAACTGACAAATGGTATATGAATGTAATGGAATACTATTGTTCTTTAAGAAAGGCTGATTTCAGAAAAGCCTGGAAAAACTTACATGAATTGATCCTGAGTGAAGTGAGCAGGACCAAGAAAATATAAAATACAACAACACAAAAATTATGTGATGATCAACAATGATAGACTTAACTCTTCTCAGAAGACAATTCAAGACAATTCCAATAGACTCGGGATGGAAATCCAGAGAGAGAACTATGTATATATATATGCGGTTTTCATCCTCTTCTTAAAGTTAAATCCTTTTAATTTTTTTCCCAAGATTCTGGGCAAATATGTTCTTACCAGTCTTTAGTAAGTATACTCTATTCCCAACTAGGAACCTATCATTCCCATATTTTAAGATCTATCCAGAAGTCCAAATCCCATTTCCCGAAACCATCTTCTTAACTAATTATTCACTTACCAAATATGCTTTTCTCTTCTGATGCCCCTACCTTCCATCAGAAGCTATGAGGAAAACACCATATATGGCCTCAAGATCTTCAGTTTTTTACTCAATACTACAAAGGAAAATTTAGCAATGCTTCCTTGACCAGGGTTACTTAAATTTTTCCCACTCATGATCTATTTTCACCTAAGAAATGTTTATGTGATTCCCAGGCTTATAGATCATAAAATAAGTATACAAATCAAATATTTACTGATAATAACTCATAATTTTGAAATTGTCATATTCAGTGGTTGTAACCCACAGTTTAAGAAGCTTTGTTCTAGAACACTTCTATGCAGAAGTAAATTCAAAAGGAAAAATAGACTAGCAGGATAATTTTATTACTATCATGTTAAATGTATTTTTTTAAAACTAAAAACAGAGGGGCAGCTAGGTGGTGCAATGGTTAGAGCATCAGCCCTGAAGTCAAAAGGACCTGAGTTCAAATCTGGTCTCAGACATTTAATACTTCCTAGCTATATGATCCTGGGCAAGTCACTTAACCTCAATTGCCTCCTCAGCAAATAATAATAAAATAAAAACAGAAACTTAGAATTTCACATATAATCCTCATTTCTATTCTTTGAGTATTGAAATCTTCATGTTTGTTGATGATTTTCATAATAAAAAAAGAAATTTTTAAAAATAAACTCATCTCCATTCAAAGAATTGCTAAATTGATGTATAAAATAATTTGTGTGTGTGTGTGTGTGTGTGTGTGTGTGTGTGTGTGTGTGTGTCTCATGCTAAACATCTCTAGGGCAGGGGGTGGGAGAAGAAAATAAACTTACATGATAATTTTGTTGTATATTTGAAAGGAATGGCAAATTGTACATAGAAGATTTGCAGTTTCATGTAATATTATTTTTATTGTACCATGTTATGGGGGTGTTTGTTTTATTCCATAAATTAAAAATTAAATAAGAAAAAATTCCTTTTAGTACAGGAGTTCTTCATCTTTCACATCTTCATCTTGCCATGGACTTCTTCGGCAACTTGTTGAAATCAGGATAATGTCTTGTTGCCTACATTCATGATTGAAAAAAACACTACATTTCCACAAGAAGTTAGTGAAAATAAAGATGCCATTTTTTTCCAATCCAAATTCACAGACCTCTTGAATTTATCAGTAAACTCCTTTGGATCCTCCAGATTAAAAACCTCTGTTCTAGCTGTATCATTTGTGCCTCTGTCAATCACCAGAGGCAGGTAATAATTATCTGATTTGATAATGCTTAAGGGAGAATTCTTCTTGGACAAAGACTATGCAAACCTGGGATTGCATCCTGCCTTAGACACCTCTTCGATATGTAACCTAGGCAAATCACTAAGTTTTTCTATATCTGTTTCCTCATCTATAAAATGTTGGATTCAATGGCAGCTCTCTCTCTCTCTCTCTCTCTCTCTCTCTCTCTCTCTCTCTCTCTTCTCTGTCTTTCTTTCATCAAATCAACAAATAATCACCTCAATATCTTTTAGCAGAGTGACCAGATAATACACATCATCTTTTTTTACCCTTGTTAGATACGCTCTCATCTGGAGCTGCCATGGATCCATTTCATCTTTTGTGGGAGGATAAGTAGTTGCTTCTTCCTAAGAGAGGACAGCTCCCATCTCTTCATAACAAGCTTCATGGCTCTTATTAGCTCCAAGTGTTCATGTCCTTCTTCCCTTTCTCCTCAGCATCACATTCTTCCACCATCCAAAATCCTGCCTTTTCAGATTCTTTTCCCCCTTTGCACATTGAAGCTCTTCTTGTGTATCTTCTCTTGTTATTATTGTTGTGGTTGATGATATTTTATAAAGGAACACATCATTTTCCCTAGACACATGTTCTAGTTCTAGTACTTTTAAATACTCTTCTAGAAGAGATAACAACCTACAACTTACCATAGATAATGATCACTTTACTGTCACCAATACAAACACCATATACGCAATAAAAGTCACCTAAAAAATCTTCTTTGCTCTCCAAACCCACCAAAAGTGAACTGACAAATCACCAAATATTCTCTTAAAAAACACTCCATTCTAGAACCTTCCCAGAAAAATCAGACTTAAAACACCTTTATCTCTCCTCTATTGTGTATCCCTCTTTGCAAAATAAAAGTAGATAGGTTTCCTATTTTAAAAAAAAAATCTTCCATAGTTTTATCCACCATGCTTCCCAGATATTCAAGAACACTATCAATCTGTTCCTATAAATAATCACAATGCTCTTGAAATCCCAATATTGAAGCAAATAGAAATAGAATGAATTTAGTCTTTAACAATTACAAAAATATACAGATTTCACAAAAAAATGAGGACTACCAAAGTTGGAGATTTACAAACTGAAGTAAATTAACTAACACTGGACAGTAACTATGGGCTTTCCATAGATATTTGACTTCCACTCCAATCCATGAAATAATTAAGCCCATTATTCTTGAATAGGAGTCCCCCAAACAAGTCAATGGTTATCTAACAATCAATCATAGAACCTTAGGTGCTTGCTGTCACCATGCCTCTTCCACTAGAACTATAGGTAGCAGCCACGACTGTGCATCAAAAGGTTGGGGAGAAGACCTGGAATATTGATTATCTCTCTGCTCTTGGAAACTTCTACAAGGAAGGAAATTTGGCTAGTAGCCACACTTGGTCATTAATTTGCATGTTCTACCCCATTCTAAATCATGACTTCATGAAAAGCAATATTGACTATTAGGACAAGGTCAGAGTTTAAGATCAGACTGCTTAATATTTTAAAGATCAATAGAAAGTCCTATCCAATCCAACAAATATTTATAAAGTATCTACTGAGTGTTCTTTAACCCTCCCAGAAACTTAATATAGAGTAGTTACATATCTTCTACCTGTTCTCCTGACAAAATTTTAAAAAAAAGATAGCTTTTAGTAAACTAAAAATGTCTTCCATGGTTGACAAAATAAAAGATCATGCCTGCCCTCAAGATGCTTACATACTGCTGGAGGGCTAATATTATTTAAAGGGAAGAGGATATTGCTAATGCACTGCTCAGGAACAAATAAAGAGAAAATATCTGATTTCTTGACATACAATTTAGCTTTTAAATCTGTAAACCCTTAGTAAATATGTCAGCCTAGGAATGAAGGGCAGCTAAGTGTGCAATGGATAGAACACTGAGTCTGGAGTGATGGAAGAGTCATCTCCCTGACCTCTGATGCTTACTAGCTGTATGACTCTGGGCTAATCACTTAACCCTCGATTTCCTCATCTGTAAAAATGAGCTGGAGAAGGAAATGGCAAATTACCACAGTGTCTCTGCCAAGAAAACCCCAAATAGAATCATGGAGAATCAGACATGATTGAACAACACCGAAAGGAATAAAGACTTTATCTCACTGGTGTCTGCACTTTCTTAATGGATGGGATGCTGTTGTATTCTAAAGCTCTTTTTCTGTGATTTCCAAAGGCAGTCAGGAAAATTCTTTCCCAGAGAGCTCTCTCCAAAGGGCAACATAGAATGGATAAGAAAACCTGGGATTGCATCCTGCCTTAGACCCTCTTTGATATGTAATCTAGGCAAATCACTAAGTTTTTCTATATTTGTTTCTTCATCTATAAAATGAAGGTGTTGGATTCAATGGCCTTTCCCAGTTCTAACTCTACCATCCAATGCCCAGGTCTGAAACAGCTTTGAACCAATCCCCTCCAACCTTGTTTATTACAATTGGACATAAAGTAACTTAAGCTTTAAATCCTCCTCTTTCATGGAGATTTCTTTGAAACAAGAGATGGAGATAACTGCCCATTTTTAACACATGAACACTGCCCTAGGTGGGACAATCCTACTATCAACACCAATAAGCCCAATAGACATCCTGAGGGCAGGAACCACGTATTTTTTATATTCTGACTAATACCGGGGGCTATGTGAAATGATTCAAATTCATACTTTTTAAGGAGCTGAGTCATTTTGACTGAATTTGATTTCATAATAATAGGCACCATGATGCAATTTAAGTTTGCTTTTCCCCTCAGGCCTCTGACTGGAAACAAAATGGCAGACAGTAAGTTTTCTAATGAAGGAGTCTTTTGGGATTATCAACATGAGGCCTGTCATTTGTAGAAACAGTAATATGTTTATTGGATTAAATCACTTAATTCCATATGACTTGTTGCTTAATTTTTTTTCTTTTATTTTTAGAATCTTTTCTAGGCTACATAAAATAATATGCTACTCCAGCTCTTGGCATAGAGGTGTTCCTGGGTTCTCCAAGGCCATGAAAGCAGAGCTCAAGCTGGAAAGGCTTCAAGCCCGGGTCTAGTAACAGACTGTCAGTATCTTCCATCCAAGGACTAACCCAGCTAAATTTAGAGAATCTCATCACCAGCCAGTTGGCCACATAATAATAAGGTTTTTGGCCATAATAACTCATAAAGACCATCTACTGAGGGGCAAAATAATTCTGATCTCCACAAGTGGAGTGAGGGAAATGATGGAATCAGGAATCTTTCAATATATTATTTCTAATTATAATTATAAAATTATAATTTAATTTTTAGGCTAAGGAGATTATTCAGAGGGCCTGAGAAGCAGGCCCCTTGGAGTTTAACCCACTTGATTCACTCTGGGACCTAGAATTGCCAAAAGAGAAAAACAATTCGGGGAGAAAGGGGCTGGAGATGCCTGGATAAAAGGTATAATGGTAGCCACATGACAAGTTATATTACTATGATAAGGCAGAAGGCTGTTTGAAAATAATCAGAAATTCTCTCAGGAAGCCCAATTATATTCTTATATTGTGAATCAAAATGCTGGTGCCAAAGACCCGACCTATCATTCACATACCTTTTATCCTGTAATTAAACCAGATAAGCTGCTGGGCTAATTCTTTCCTGAATGATACCACCCTTTGAGCAAGACTGTACATCTGTAGAAGGCTTTACTCTGATGATCTATTATACCAATATTTCACTGCAGTGAGCTGCCTTCTTAATGATTTACCCATAACACATCATCAGAATGAGACACGCTTATAATATATTACTCAATAAGTCTGTGATGGCCAGGAGAGAAAGTTAGGTTCACTGACAGAGGAAGTACCCTTACAGGGTAGATTTCAGCTCACAGGTAGCATGCTGGGTTCTCTCCTTCTATATAAATGTGTGTCTATGCTCATGAGCCTTTTTCTGTCACCTGTCGCTTTCTTACTCTGTCCCTATTTTTCTGTCTCTCTGTCTGTCCATTCGTGTCTCTATCTCTCACTTTTCCTCCCCTGAACTATAATTTCACTGGCATAGGGAGGTTCTTTATTTGAAAACTCCCTCCAACAATGCAAATAGGCAATTATCCTGTAATGTAAAGTCTAAGAGCCTGGGGTTACTGAGAGGGAAAATGACTTATCCAAAGTCCCACAGCCAGTATGTGTCAGAGACAGAACTTGAACCTAGACTTTCCCCTCTACACCTGTCCAGAGGGACAGCCACTGTACCACTGCCCCTTTCTTTAGGTCCATCATGAATAAAACATGATCTTGGCTATCTCCTAGACTCTCAAAATCGAAGGGACATTCAAAATGCCATCTAGTCCATGGCCTCCTCCCTTTCTTCATCTGAGCCACGCCGGGCAGAGATCTAATTGTCCAGTTCTTCAAGATCTCTGGGAGAAATTCCATGGCCCCCTATAACAAGTCTTAGAAGCTCTTTCTCAGATCCATGACTGCTTCTATCTACAGTGTAAATGGCTAGCTGTGTTCCATAATTTTCAGAGCAGGCTGAAAGTTCTCTTGCTCAAAATTGCCTTCCTGTTGGACCTGCTCTGGTATTTGAATTTCATCACATGTGAGCTCAGGTCCAGGGATTCCAAAAAGCACATGTTACCTGGGCAAGGTATCATGCCCTCATTAAAAACTATTTCCTTAATAGCATCTATTCATTTTTCAAATCAAGCTGCTATTCCACAGGACATTGAGGTTTAATTCAGTTCTGAGCAACCATTTTTGAGAGGATACTGACACCCTGGACAACCAACAAGAGGAAGCGACTGAGAACTATTTCAATACCTGGTACAATGCCTAGACCATAGTAGCATCTAATAAAAGCTTGTTGATTCATTGATTGATTAATTCCTTCCAAATTCATTCTGATCTGATCAGCCACATTATACCTCAACCCCAACATAGTGATGTCATTTTGGTCTCTTCAAGAACAAAGGAAAAAAAAAAAAAGAACAAAGGACAACAATCACCATAGATTGGTTCCATCCATGGACCAGTTGAAGGATCAGAGTTTTTTCAACCTGCAGAAGATAAGAATTAGAAAATAGTCTGTAAAATAAATAAATTGGAAGTCTCTAAGCTTCCTCCCAGCTTCTTCCTCACAGCACCTGTGCTACTAATACATAATCCCTTATGACATGATAACTATCTTCAAGACTCCAGAAGGAACAACAATGGAGAGAAGTTAGTGGCAGACTTTGGTTCAATATAAAGAAAAAAATTCCTAACAATTAGAACTATTTAAAAAGTAGTAATAGCTGGCTCTGGAGGTCATGGGTTCCACATCATTGAAGGTCTCTGAAGCAGATGGAAGCTGGATAACCACTTATCAAAAATTCCACAGACAGGATTAATGATTCAGGTACAGGGTCCTTTGAGGACCCTTCCACTGCTAAGATCCTATGGGTCTATTTCTCTGGATTTGACACCTTATCTTCCTAGAAGGGCTTCTTCATTTTTTTGTTATGGACTCCTTTTGGGGTTTTTTGTTTGTTTGTTTAATTAAAGCTTTTTATTTTCAAAACATATGCATGGATAATTTTTCAACATTAACCCTTGCAAAACCTTGTGTTCCAATCCCCACCCCCCTTTTACTCTAACGCCTTCCCTAAATGGCAAGTAATACAATATATGTTAAACATGATAGAAATATGTTAAATCCAATATATGCATACATATTTATACAATTATCTTGCTACACAAGAAAAATCAGATCAACCAAGAAAAAAATGAAAAATAAAATAAAATGCAAGCAAACAACAAGAAAAAGAGTGAAAACTCCATGTTGCAAACCACACTCATTTCCCACAGTCCTCTCTATGAGTGTGGATGGCCCTCTTCATCACAAGCTCATTGGAATTGGTCTGGATCATCTAATTGTTGAAGAGAGCCACACATGGACCCCTTTTGGCAATCTGGTAATGGCTATGAATCCCTTCTCTGAATTATGTTTTTAAATGCATACAATAAAATATATGGAATTACAAGAATAACTAATTATATTAAAAGAAAGTATGTAATTTGTTTCATATCTAAGTTCATAGATCTCTTAAGAATGTCTCCTCTAGAACACCAATATATGCAAACTGTCCTACTTTGCTAGGTTACCCATTCTGACCTCTTAGATCAGCCTTATCCTCTTGCTACCAGTGCCCTAGTGGGACAAAAAGGCTGCCAAAAGGTGAAGAGTTAGTAGCAAAGAAAACACCTTCCATACTGGACTCCACCTCCATCCCACCAAGATAATCCATCTGGTTTTTAGAGGCCCACCTTGAGACTGAGGTATCCTGATTGTTAAGTGAATGGAAATTCATTAACTCACTAAATCTAGCCAATTCCAGACCAAATTTTTCACATCCTAGACAGATATCCATGATCTTGTGCATCTTGCCATCTGCACAGCTGCCACATACACAAATTCCCCAATCCCAGCTTTCTTTTTTTTTTTTTATTAAAGCTTTAGTTTCAAAACATATGCACGGATAATTTTTCAGCATTGACCCCTGCATAGCCTTGTGTTTCAGATTTTCCCCTCCTTTCCCCCACACCCTCCCCTAGATGGCAAGCAATCCAATAAATGTTATATAAAATATATGTTAAATCCAATATGTATAACATTTATATAGCTCTCTTGCTACACAAAAAAAAATCAGATCCAAAAGGAAAGTAAATGAGTAAGAAAACAAAATGCAAGCAACATCAACAAAAAGAATAAGAATGTTATCTTGTGATCCACATTCAGTTTCCACAGTTCTCTCTCTGGATGTAAATGGTTCTCTTCATCACAAGATCATTGGAACTGGCATCAGTCATCTCATTGATGGAAAGAGTCACATCCATCAGAATTAATCATCGTATAATATTGATGTTGCTGTGTACAATGATCTCCTGATTCTTTCACTTCACATCAGTTTTTGCAGCTCTCCCCAGGCCTCTCTAAAACCATCCTCCTGATCCTTTCTTATAGAACATTAATATTCCATAACATTCATATATCATAATCCATTCAGACATTCTCTAATTGATGGGCATCCATTCAGTTTCCAGTTTCTAGCCACTACAAAAAGAGCTGCCACAAACATTTTTGCACATGTGAGTCCCTTTCCCTCTTTTAAGATCTCTTTGGAATACAAGGCCAGTATAAATACTCCTAGTCAAAGGGAATGTAGTTTTCCAATCCCAACTTTCTACCTCTTGCTCTAAGAACAATAATTAAAATAATACTACTATTGCTTTTGGAAATAATGTGACAATCTACTGCCCATGGCTCCAATCACTGTCCCCATGACTCCTTAAACCAAAGCTCTCTTCCATGGGCCTTTTTTTCCCTATGTGCACTGCCCTACTGGAATATAAGTTTTCTTTGAAGACAGGGATAGTAGCTTTTGTATCTGAATCTCCATTGTTTAGTAATGTACTTTATACATAGCAGGTACTTAATTTTTTCATTCATTCAAAGCCAGCTTCCCCAACATGTGACTTAATACAACATTAATATATTAATGTTCTAGCCTCAGCTATGCACTGCTCTTTCCACCAAAAGTAGCTATCTGTAAACCCCTTGGGTAAGAAAGAAAACTAGAAGTTAAGGGTCTTGAATCAAATCGATTAATGACTTCATATCAAATATCAGGGCATTATGGGGTCTTAATTTTCTATTTTAAAAATGGAAACTCCACTAATCACATTGGTTGACTATGAGATTATCTCCAAGCCTTGGGTCCCTTATCTGTAACTCAAGGACAACAATATCTGTAGTATGATTAACCTCACAACTTGTAAGGCTAAAATGAGATAAAGTACATAAAACCCTTTGCAAATATTGAAGTGCTATATAAATGTCAGGGGATAACGGTAGTAGTGGCGATGGTACTATCGTCACCATCATTATTGTTAACTAGTCTCGAGTTCCTCATATAATAGGACCACAGACAGGCCCTAACATCCTTCCATGTGTCTGGCTTTACCCCTAGATGACTGGAAGTCTTTAGAATCTGTCTCTGTTAACACCAAAAATGAAAGATTTGGCAGTGCAGAGAGATGGTTCCTGGTGGGTAGCCAGGCATGAGAAATGGGATGACTTAGAGAAGGTCCTTTAGGAACTAGGAGGCTGTGACTCCTGCTGAGGTGATGGAAAAGGGCCATTGCATCTCAGTTGGTGGAAAGAAAGAGAAGCTGGGTGATAAAGCTCAAAAGCCGCTTGGCTTCCTTTTTAATATTCAAGAGATGACCTCAAGCATCTTCAGCTTTCAAGCTGAGAGCACTAGGAGGGGATCTGAAGAACAACTGGTGCATCCTTTTGAAAAGTCTCAGATTCAATTGCAGGAGCAGAACACTAAACTTTTCCACTCATCTACCCTTATCCTTCCACTCTTCCCATGATTTCACAGTCCTCAGATATCTGGGCCAATTCTGCAGTGACGTCAATCACCCCATGGCATACTTGGCTCTTGTTATTGTTAGGAGGGGCCTACCTTCCTACTCCCTCCAGCTCAGGGCAAAGAATAAAAGGCCACCCAGAAGGCACATAATTTACATGGAACACTTAAAGATTTCACATGGAACGCCTGAAGTGGAGGAATTGAGATGGAAGAGGAAGTAGAATGAATTTCTCTTGGATCTTCAGATTCCTGCCTCTAACAGGATTCCTTCTTTATCCTCACCCTCAACCCAATTCCATCTGTAGAGTTTTACTAAAACTAAAATCATGGGGATAAAGTTGGAAGAGTTCTTTAGAAGTCATATAGTCCAAATTGCTCATTTATAAATGAGGAAATTTAGATCCAGAGAAGCTGATTTGTGAAGTGGTTCTCAAACTTTTGTTTTCAGTATCTTTATCCTATTAAAAATGATTGAGACTGTGCATACCCTTTGATCCAGCAGTGTTTCTACTGGGCTTATACCCCAAAGAGATACTAAAGAAAGGAAGGGACCTGTATGTGCCAAAATGTTTGTGGCAGCCCTGTTTGTAGTGGCTAGAAGCTGGAAAATGAAAGGATGTCCATCAATTGGAGAATGATTGGGTAAATTGTGGTATATGAATGTTATGGAATATTATTGTTCTGTAAGAAATGACCAGCAGGATGAATACAGAGAGGACTGGCGAGACTTACATGAACTGATGCTAAGTGAAATGAGCAGAACCAGGAGATCATTATATACCTCAACAACGATACTGTTTGAGGATGTATTCTGATGGAAGTGGACCTCTTCGATAAAGAGAGCCCTAATTGATCAAAGATGGACAGAAGCAGCTACACCCAGAGAAAGAACACTGGGAAATGAATATAAACTGCTTGCATTTTTGTTTTTCTTCCCGGGTTATTTATACCTTCTGAATTCAATTCTCCCTGTGCAACAAGAAAACTGTTTGGTTCTGCACACATATATTGCATCTAGGATATACTGCAACCCATTCAACATGTAAAGGACTCTTGCCATCTAGGGGAGGGGTTGGAGGGAGGGAGGGAAAAAATCATAACAGAAGTGAATGCAAGGGATAATGCTGTAAAAAATTACCCTGGCATGCGTTCTATCAATAAAAAGTTATTTAAAAAAAAATGAGGATCTCTCCAAAGCATTTTTGTTTATCTGGGTTATATTTATAGACATTTACCATATTGGAAATAAAAACTATTTTTGAATTTGTAGACCTTCTAAAAGGATTTCAGAGATCCCCAGGATTCTCTAGACCATACTTTGAGAACCACTGGTCTAGAGTAATAGAAATAGTAATCATCAGGGGTGGGATTTGAACCCAGGTCTCTTGAATCTAGAGGCAATTCTCTTTCCATTATACCGCAATGCCTTTCAGTTTTTCTTTTTTCTCTTCCTCTTCTTCCACCTGTTTCTTCTTCCTCCTCCTCTTTCTATTTTTTCCTTCTTTCTCCTTTTCTTCTCCCTCCCACCAGCAGATTTAGAGCTAAAAGGACTTCCCTCTGAATTTCACATGGAGCATATTCAAAGCAACATCTGTTGAAAGGATCCAGCCTTGAAAACGGAACAAGGCACTCCTGACCCCATTTGAGGTCTTCCAAACAATGTCTTGGGGTTAAAGTCTTAAGAGTGGCCACATCTGTGTTTTGTGGAAAAGGGAAAAAAGAAATCATGAATGGTAACAATAAGTCGTATTTCTAGAGAGCTTTTAACTTTCCAAAGTACCTTCCTCACAAATACCCTGAGAAGTAGTTAGGGAAAGTATGATTACCCCCTTTTCACAGATGAGGAAATTGAGAGCCAAGGTATTGAAAAGTATAGGTGGATAACTGGCTAATTAGATGAAAAGTCCCTTTCATTGACTCTGTCCTTCTTTACCTTTCCCTAAGTTTACCCTGGTCAGTGAGGTGGCAGGGGGAGGGTCATAGCGTGGATTCAGGAAGACTCATCTTCATAAATTCAAATTTGGTCACTCAATAGGTGTGTAACTCTGGGCAAGTCACTTAACCCTTCCTACCTCAGTTTTCTTCACTGTAAAATGAACTGGAAAAGGAAATGGCAAATCACTCTTTGCAGAGAAAATTCCAAATGGGGCCATGAAAAGCCGGGTATGTCTGGAAAACAACTGAGCAACAAGTCTACCCTAGGGTTGAACTCTCGTTTTGCCCTTTTCCAACCAGGTTGGTCACAGATAGAAGGAGAAACAGTCACCTGGATCGGTTTCCAAGGGTTGGGCACATTACTATTCCCCGTCCTGCCCTTCAGAAAAGACAGACTGCCAGTGACTTCACAGGCCCCGAGACAGAGGGCTCATTGTCCCTGTCCCACCCCCTCCCACTCCCAATCCCGCCCCGGGTCCTCTGCTCCCTAATTTTTAGCCAAAACATGATGGTGTAAGGGCACACCCCAACCTCGGCAGTCGGGATTCTGCGAGGCGCTGGGGCAGCCGAACGGGCTACAGCCGACCAGTATGAGGACACAGCACCATCTTGTGGTCTCTGCAGGGGCCCGTGCCCCCAGTCTCTGGCCATGACATTTGCAAATCAATCCATACCTCATCATTACCCATCATCACAAGCTGATGTTTGCTTGGGGGGATGTACCGTAGCAAGGGACACACACGGACACACACACACACACACACACACACACACACTGATTGGGGGCTGATGATCCTAAATGCCACAATGACTATTAAACAATGTCCTGCCTGAGCCCAAACAGTAGGGAAGCAGGGATTGATTGTCTCTCTTTTTTCATCTTAAGCTGCTCGCCCAAAATAAAGCAGCTGTTGAAGCCCCTGACCTTTCTCTAGCTGTTAGGAGGGAAATGCTGGATAAATAATAGATAGCCCACTGCTGGGCCATGCTTCCAACCATCTTTTAATTAAAATAGCTGAGCAACCAGAAGGTCACCAGGACTGATGCTTGAGGGAGAAGTCCAGGACAGACATCACCCAAGTAGAAATCTGGCTTGGAAAATGGGGTAATGCAACCCTCACACCTACCACCGGACAGATCAGACAGTCTCGTGAGTTTTGTTTTCTTGGTGCAAAAAAAAACCACTTGACTTCTTGTTTTTGGTGACAGACACCCTCTATCCCTAGAGCCTACTGCAGGAGGAACTGCTTGTTGACCACAAAGTTCCAGGGCAGGGACTGCCTCAACTCTGAGCTTCTCCATTCAGGAGCAGACTTGCCACTTAAGAGAGCTCCTTGACAGTGAGATGAACCAGTTTCTTTTTTTTTTTTTTTAATAATTATAACTTTTTATTGACAGAACCCATGCCTGGGTAATTTTTTTACAACATTATCCCTTGTCATTATCACTTCTGTTCCGATTTTTTCCCCTCCCTCCCTCTCTCCAGATGGCAAGCAATCCTATACATGTTAAATATGTCACAGTATATCCTAGATACGATATATGTGTGCAGAACCGGAGAATTGGATTCAGAAGGTAAAAATAACCTAGGAAGAAAACAAAAATGCGAGCAGTTTACATTCATTTCCCAGTGTTCTTTCTCTGGGTGTAGCTGCTTCGGTCCATCCTTGATCAATTGAAACTGAGTTAGATCTTCTCTTTGTCGAAGAGATCCACTTCAATCAGAATACATCCTCAAACAGTATTGTTGTTGAGGTATATAATGATCTCCTGGTGATGAACCAATTTCTCTTCCAAGAGACTGTGTCCTTCCTTGGTTAGTCAACATGACGTTCAACCAAGCAGCTCACTGATCCTGCACCTCTGTTCAGGCATTGGAGATCTTATCAGCTATTGGTCAGGAGTCTAACCCTGTTTATGGATCCCAACAGACTCAGTCTGATATATCTCTACAGAAACAAAATTTAACTCAGGAATGGAGCAAAAAAACCAGCCTTATTGCCCTAACAATCCACCTAATCATGCCTCTGATTCCCTTATTCTCTAGGAGAGGCACAGTGACAACTTTTCCCACTATCAGTACCAAACAGTCATCTACCTGAACTTATGGGTTGTCAACAAAACTGTCAACTCACTCCCAAATCTAGTCTGCCACTGCTGAAGGCTGAGGAGGATATATGGGACAGGAAAACTATAGCCCACCATATTTTGGTATCCAGACAACAGACAGGCTGCTGTGATATCTGTAATGAAAATCCAGCTCCCATCTGAATGAGATGGGAAGAGGGAGAGGAAAACTGCTGGTGGAGAGTTGAAGAATTTGAGCCTTTTTGGGGGGGGGTGTTGTTTTTTGTTTTAATGACAAACTGTCAGTGGAGGAGAGAGAGAAAAGGTCATTATTTTGCATAATTCAGGAAACTTTTAGGGACATGAATTGATCATGATTACTAGTGCCACTATTAGAGAACTTGGCGTTACTCAGAACATAATTTTTAATTGTTTGGTTTTCTAGAACCTTCATTCAAAGACCAAGTCAGACTAACAAGAAAAATCTGTACGATGACTTAGTGTATTAAGAACCAACTTCTCTTCCACGTGGAAGACATTAGATTTTTATCTTCTTCATTGGCTCACCTTCCTCCTTCTGCCCTTTAATTGGGATAAAACCCAAGACTCAGTCTTTTACTTTTCTTTCTCTTTTTACTCAGATGAAGTATGAAGTAAACTCAACCATTCTTAGAATTAAGCAATTAGCTCTTGGCTAGTGATTCATGATTTTTATTTATTAATCAAAAGAGGGAGTGAATATAAAACACCTTAAAAATCTTTAAACATTCAGTATTACCATTATTATCTTTGGCTTTTCCTGTCAGTTCAGTGGAGTATTTCTAAATGTTTACTAAATACTCTTAGGTGAGTATTTGGGGGGAAGTTTTATTGGGAGTGGGGTTAACTATATTGTAATTTTAACATTCTTTTTTTATTATAACTTTTTATTGACAGAACATATGCCTGGGTAATTTTTTACAATATTATCCTTTGCACTCATTTCTGTTCCGACTTTTCCCTTCCCTCCCTCTACCCCCTCCCCTAGATGGCAAGCAGTCTTATACATGTTTAACATTCTTTTTTTTAAATTTTAAGTCCCAAATTCTCTCCCTCTTTCCAGCCTTCCCCTACCAACTGAGAAGACAAGAAATGTCATGCTTATAATAAATGGGAAGTCATGGAAAATATTTCCATATTAACCATACTTGGGGGAAAAAGAAAAATAAAGTGAAAGCCAATATGTTTCAATCTTCATTCAGAGTTCATCAGTTCTCTCACTGGAAATAAATAGCATTTTTCATGTGTCCTTTGAAATCATCTTGAATCATTGTATTGATCAGAGTAGCTATTGACCATCATTACAAATTGTTGTTTTTGTGTACAACATTCTATTGGTTCTACTGACTTCATTTTACATCAGGTAATATGTCTTTCCAGATTTTTCTGAAGCCACTCCCTTCAGTATTTCTTATACCACAACAGTATTCCATTACAATCCTATACCACAATTTATTCAGCCATTTCCCAACTGATAGACATTCTCTTAGTTTCCAGTTCCTTGCTACCACAAAAAGAACTCATGCAAATATTATTGTTCATATGTGTCCTTTTCCTTTTTGTTTGATCTCCTTGAGATATAGCCCTAGTAGTAGTAAGGTCAAAGGGTATGCATTTTTATAGTTCCTTGGGTATAGCTCCAATTTGTATCTACAATGATTAGACCAATTCACAATTCCACCAATAGTGCATTAGTGTACCTATTTTTTCTATATTCTCTCCAGTATTTGTCATTTTTTGTCATATAAGTCATTCTGATAGATGTGAGGTGTTTCCTCAAAGTTGTTGCAATTTGCATTTCTCTAGTTATTCATGATTTAGAACATTTTTCACATAATTATTAATAGCTTTGCTTTATTCTTCTAAAAACTATCTACATCCTTTTACTATTGATTGGAGAATGGCTCTTATTTCTTTTTACAATTTTGGATCGGTTCCATATATATTTGGAAAATGGGGCTTTTAACTTGCTAATTGGTTTTATTTGTGCAAAATCTTTTTCATTTAATATGTTTTATCGAATTTATCTGTTTTACCTTCCATGATCCTCTCTATCTCATTTATTTAGAAGCTCTTTCTTTATCCATTGAACTGACAGGAAAGTTTCCATGCTCTCCTAATTCCCCTTTATGTGTAATTCATATACTCATTTTGACATCTTCTACACAAAGCCTTTCCTGATTTCCCCATCCCATAACTAGTGCCCTAGCTGCCTAACTGCTTTGGGTCTAACTACCTTGTATTTATTTTGGATTTAGTCTGCATTACTTATGTATGTTTGAGTTTTCTCATCCAATAGAATGTAAGCTTCTAGGGAGTAGGGACTGTTTAATTTTTTTTTTCTGTTTATATCCCCAGATCCTAGCACAATTCTCAACACATAGCAGGTACTTAATAAATGATCATTCATTGATTCAATGAATTAAAAGCATGACTCACACAAACAGCAATGGAGAAATGCAAGGTGATCACAAATAGTGGTTGGTTGTTGTTTTTCATTCTTGAAAAAGACCAACATGACATCACCATGTTAAAAGTTAAATGTGCCTGATTATGGCTGATCAAACTATATAATTTTAAAATGCTCTGCCACAGGTCGAGAACAAATTGCCCCTATGAACATTTGGGGTAGATTCTCTAACTGCACATCTCACATTTCTTCTGAGCTAATTCAATTCTGCTTTGCTCATAAAGCACAGCATCTTCTCTGAGGGCACACCACGCTGGTTGGTCCTGTGCCAGCGTCTCCCATGTTATGCAATCAGTTCTAATAGAGACCTTGAGAATATCCTTGCATTTCCTTTTCCACCAACTTGTGAGCCCTGTGTTAAGTTCTTCATTAGTCTTTTTGGTGAGTGTACATTTGGCATTCAAACAATGTGGCCAACCCAATAGAGTTGTGTTCTCTGCAATAGACTTTGAATGCTTGGCAGCTCAGTTCAAAAAAAGATGTTAATGTTTAGTATCTTATTCTGCCACATCTTCAGAATCTTCCTGAGACAATCCAAATGGAAGCAATTAAGTTGGCATGGAACTGTTACGCTGTCCAGGTTTCATAAGCATGCAACAATGAGGTCAGCACAATGGTCTGTAGACCTTCAGTTTGTGGTCAGTCTAATACCACTCCCCTCCCATACTTTCCTTCAGAGCCTCCCAAACACTGAAAACACAAGTACTACATCAGCCAGCACCACATCATCCACATGAGGAACCATTAGTTCAAATGGAGTTTTGAATGATGTGGATAAATTCACTTACTTTGGCAATCTTTTTTCCAGGGATGTCCATATTAATAACATGACAGAAAGAGCCTACAATATGTTAGGACATGTTAGAAATAATCTTCCTGTCTTCAAGCCTAGTATTTTATCTATCTAAAAGGAGCTAGGTTAGTTTTATTTCATGAAATCAAGGGATGAAGAATCTTCTTGCTTCCACTAATATTCATTCAATCTCAAGAAAACTAGGAAGAGTTCCTTCTTGTGATGATCTAAAAGGGCACAGATGAGTTGTACAGGATGTGGAGGAATGAATGGACTGCAATCTGGACTATTGGGAGGAATACTCTTCTTGATGAGATCACAGATTCATTAAAGTACTAAAGACAAGTGTTAATATTATCTCATACTCACGAAATCCAAAGCAAAATCCATTCACTCTCTTGTTAAGAACTGTTCCTTTTCCTAACTTGCACACAGTGGTCACCTTTATTTTCCCAATAATGCAAAATTCATAATTTTGAAATCACTTCATTCCCCTTTATTCTCATCTATATCTTACTATTCCTTCAAGTAGCACGTCTGTTCTCCATTCCCACTGCCAGTACTTTAGTTCATGTTTTCATATCACACCTAGACTGCAACAACAGCTTCCTATCTAGCCTCTCTAACTAGTTTTTCTCCCTTCAGTGCATTCTTTATATCACTGCCAGATTAATCTTCTTTAAGAAAATTTCAATGGCTTTCTATTTCTTTCATCAACTCTCAATTAATCTACCTGGATCTAAAAGTCTCCATCATCCAGCCCAACTTGGATGTCAAAAAGTAGTAATAGAGTCTTAGAATTCCACCATGTGGTTAAATCACTCCACCTCTGGGACTAAGTTTCCTGTTCTGTAAAATGAGGATTTCAAACTAATGATCTTTACTGTCCCTTCCAACCCTAAATCCTAGCCTAATATTCCAAACTTACTTCTAACTATTGACAATAGTAAAGGGTACTCTTCCCTACTCTTAGGATAATTTAATTCCCACATACATCTTACAAATTCCCAACTCCAAGTCTCTGTTTAGTATCTTCTCACCTGGCAGGCCTCCCTTCTCCCTTTTGTGTACAGTACTCCAATATTCACCATCCTTCAAAACCCAGTTCAAGCCTAATGTCCACTATGAAGCCTTTCTCAATTACCTGTGTCCTCTCTGGTCTTTCTCCCCTTTAAAATTAGTTTTAGTATGTCCTAAAGGGCATACTGCTCAGAAAGCCAATCTCAGAGAGGGACCCACATGTGCAAAAAAGTTTCTGGCAACCCTCTTTGTAGTGGCAAGAAACTGGAAACTGAATGGATGCTCATCAGTTGGAGAATGGCTGAATAAATTGTGGTATATGAATGTTATGGAATATTATTTTTCTGCAAGAAACGATCAGCAGGATGACTTAAGAGAGGCTTGGAGAGACTTACAGGAACTGATGCTGAGTGAAATGAGCAGGACCAGGAAGTTATTATATATGGCAACAAGACTATACAGCAATCAATTCTGACGGACATGGCTCTCTTCAGCAATGAGATGATTCAAACCAGTTCCACTTGTTCAGTGATGAAAAGAGCCATCTACACCCAGAAAGAGAACCATAGGAACAGAGTGAGGACCACAACATAGCATTCTTACTCTCTCTGTTGTTGTTTGCTTGCATCTTGTTTTCTTTCTCAGTCTTTCTTTTCCTTCCTTTTTGATCTAATTTTTCTTGTGCAGCAAGATAACTATATAAATATGTATACATATATTGGATCTAACATATATTTCAATAAATATTTAACATGTATTGGACTACCTGCCAGCTAGGGGAGGGAGTGGGGGAAAGGAGGGGAAAATTTGAAACAAAAGGTTATACAAGGGTCAATGTTGGAAAAATTATCCATGCATACGCTTTGTAAACAAAAAGCTTTATTAAACAAGCCATTCTCCAATTGATAAATAGTCAAAGGATATGAACAGACAATTCTCAGACGAAGAAATTAAAGCTATTTATAGCCATATGAAAATATGCTCCAAATCATTATTAATCAGAGAAATGCAAATTAAGTCAACTCTGAGATACCACTACACACCTATTAGATTGGCTAGAATGACAGGGAAAGATAATGCGGAATGTTGGAGGGGATGTGGGAAAACAGGGACACTGATTCATTGTTGGTGGATTATGAACACATCTCGCCATTCTGGAGAGCAATTTGGAACTATGTTCAAAAAGTTATCAAACTGTGCATACCCCTTGATCCAGCAGTGCTACTACTGGGCTTATACCCCAAAGTGATACTAAAGAAGGGAAAGGGACCTGTATGTGCCAAAATGTTTGTAGCAGCCCTGTTTGTAGTGGCTAGAAGCTGGAAAATGAATGGCTGCCCATCAATTGGAGAATGGTTGGGTAAATTGTAGTATATGAATGTTATGGAATATTATTGTTCTGTAAGAAATGACCAGCAGGATGATTTCCGAAAGGCCTGGAGAGACTTACATGAACTGATGCTGAGTGAAATGAGCAGAACCAGGAGATCATTATATACCTCAACAACGATACTGTATGAGGATGTATTCTGATGGAAGTAGATTTCTTCGACAAAGAGATCTAACTCAGTTTCAATTGATCAAGGATGGACAGAAGCAGCTACACCCAAAGAAAGGACACTGAGAAATGAATATAAACTGCTTGCATTTTTGTTTTTCTTCCCGGGTTACTTATACCTTCTGAATCCAATTCTCCCTGTGCAACAAGAGAACTGTTTGGTTCTGCACACATATATTGTATCTAGGATATACTGTAACCTATTTAACATGTACAGGACTGCTTGTCATCTGGGGTAGGGGGTGGAGAGAGGGAGGGGAAAAATCGGAACAGAAGAGAGTGCAAGGGATAATGTTGTAAAAAATTACCCTGGCATGGGTTCTGTCAATAAAGTTATTATAAAATTTTTTAAAAAAGAAAGAAAAATGCATAGGTTTCATTATTAAAGAGGAAGAATATTCTAAAAAAAAAAAAAGCTTTATTAAAAAAATAAAAAAAAAAGGGAAGCAATAAACTGGAGGGTGGGAGTGGGGTGTTTACACTAAAAAAAAGAAAGCCAACCTCAAAGTCAGGAGGATATGTAGATAAGTCCTGTCTCTGACAAATGTTGTCTATACAACCAAGACATTTCTCAATGCTGAGGGCAAACCCTTAAGACTTTTAAGTTGTAGAGAAGGTGCCAATCTGGATTGGGAGGAGTGTCTTTTCACAGACCCTCCAAGTTTGACCATTATCCTTCCCATTTTCTGCCATCCTTGCAAATTTTCTAGGTGAGATCAAAGGTCAGATATTTCAATTTGCCTTTGTTATTGGTCATTTGAAGCACTCTGAATTATGAAGCTTTCTAATCTTAAGTAGTTTCCAATTCATTTGAAATCTGCTCATATATTTTGACCACTTATCTCCCATGGGGACCTAGCTTTTGGTCTCATATCTATTTGTGTTAATTTCCTATTTACCTCACCAGTTGTGGAGGAAGAAATTTCAATCAACAATTTTCTTTATCATTGATGCAATAAAATCATTTTAATTTTGTATAATTTATCTTCTGTAGGAGGCTTTCTCCTCTAAGGTTATCTTCCATCTATTCCGTAAATGTATATATTTGTATGTATATGTATTTTTGCATATATACATATATTTATATGTTATATAAGTAGGGTACCTATTTATGTACATGTTGTCTCCTCCATGAGAATGTAAGTTCCCCAATGAATTGAAAGCAAAGTAGATGAGCATCGATTGAGAAATAGCTACATAAATTATAATAAATTATTGTACTAAAAAATGATAACTATGTATACAGAGAAGAAAAGATATTTACACAATCTCATACAAAATGAACAAAGAAAACAATATATACAAATGACTAAAACAATGTAAATTGAACCCCGAAGCAATCAAAAAGAATACTCCAAATGATAGAATAAGTTGGGCTCTAAATATTTGAGTAGACATCTTTACCCCACTTCTTTGTAGAAGATTCACAGATGTGGTACTTCTGGACTCTTTCAACACATTAATCAGCTTTGCTAATTTGTTTTTTCTTTCAAAAAGACTGCTCTATGGGTGGATGGGAGAGTAGGGAGAAGAAGAAATTCTCATAGAAATTCAGTTTTAAAAATTTAATGAAAGCTCCTAGAGGACAAAAACATTTTGTTTTATCATCCAAACTTAGAACAATACCCAGCACATATCAAACATTCAATACTTGTTCACCATTTGGTCTCTTCTATCCCTTTTTTTCCCTATTGACCATAGTGGTTAGTGACTCCCATTCATCTTCTATTTTTTTAATGACGCACTTTTTATAATTAAGTCAAATATCCATTTGGATCTTGTATAGTGTAAGACACTTATTAAAGTCTTTATTTATTTAGGCAAATTGTTTTCTAACTTTCCTAGTTAGTTACCAAATAGAGAATCCTGAGGTTATGTTCTTGGACTTATCAAATACTGTTGTATTCCTCCATCTCCAGAAGGTGCTCCCTCTGCATGTGTCCTGATTTTTTTCAAGATTCAGCTCAAAGCACACCTTCTGCAAGGCCTTTACCCTGTCTCCGCTTCTGGGATTACCTCCCTCTTGCATGGTATGTCTTGTGTATACAGTTGCTTGAATGTTGACTCCCCCACAGACTACAAGGTCTGATGATGAGTTCCATTGTCATTGATTCTTGTATATCAAGTCGCTCCCGTTGATCTACTTTCCCAAATTTCCTAAATACATTGATCTATGTAATTCTGATGATCATCTTTATATCTGACCCTTTACATTTCAGTATCTTTCATGATATATACCAGTGTTAAAGCCTAGATATATATACTCAATATCAGATTTTGTCCAAATTGACTGTATAGATGGTATAGAATTTCCCAGGTAACTGCACTTTTAATTTTGCCTTGGCAGCAGAGTTAACCACACAACAATAGGCCAACATTTTTTTTCTTTCCAAAATTTCGTTGCAGATGGTTTTCAGGGTCAGCTTCTTCCCTATATATGAGGTTTCCTCACCAAAGAACTACCAGCCTGTTTTATCAACAAGCACTAATGGAAAATTTTACAAAAGAAACTTTGCATCTCAGAAAAAGTATACTTTTTCATTAGTTCTGTTTTGATTTTTCCTTCAGACTGTGAATTCCCCGAGTAGGAGTCTCTTTTACGTTCTTATTAATTTCCTTCTGCATTTGGCTTGGCATTAGTACTTTTACAGCATTATTACAGTATGTCACTATTTATTGAAGAAAATAAATTCACTCCCCTCATCCCCCAACACTTGAGTGCTAACAATTTCATTTCATGTTGATGAAATTTAATTTTTGAAAGACTTTTGAAAGGATAAGGGATATTTTTATTTGTCCTTTTATTTCATTTTAGGATAACAAAGGCAATTACTATAAGTTCAAAATAATATTCCATTTGTTTTTAAGTGGTGTGGGAAACAGATGAGGAGGTTCAAGAAGTACATTTATAAACATATTTCTTGGACTAAAGTTTCACAGTCAAAGGTCACATCCTTAGCACAATAAAAAAGCTGTATCTGGGGTGGAATGCTTCCTTTTTTAGTGGGAGTTTGTGTGTATGCTATAAGCAATTTTGTCCCTTTCTCTCCGACTGGACTGCTTCCAAGAACATTATTTAAATTCAACCTTTGAATAGTCTTCCTCAAACACCCTTTCATAGAACAGGAATATATTTATAGCCTTCAGCTCTGATCAACCATGCCTTCAGCTCCCTGGCTGTCACTTTACAAAGCAGGTCAGCCTGGTCTTCCACAAAGAAGGCTGATGGCTCTATAGCAACAAATATAGCAGATGTCATTTGGGGAGAGTAATAAACCTACTACGGGAACAGACTGAATCCATGTGAACCATTAATTGACAGATTATAAATTGAGGGAAAGATAGTAAAGAGCAAAATTCATCCTCTCTACAAACTAACAGTGAAATCCAACCAAGCATGTCAGGAAAAAAAATTCCATTTAAAAATGCTGTGTGAACCTATATATTAGGATTTTATCAGATTGTTGACAGCTTCATACTAAACCTGTATAAACAGTTAAGCAGTACGACAAAATAAAATTTCACATAATTCTTTGCTGGATTATAGGTTTTAATGAAAACCCCAAAAAAGAACTGAACTACAAAATTCAAATATAAACATTCAGAAGTATTACCCCAGTTCAGCCATGAAAAAATATTCAACATTAATCTATTGTGTATGGTTGTTAAGAGATCAGGCCTTGATGACACAGAAAAGTGTATTTCAATAGTGAAGAAAGAGATTTTTCACAGTTTCTCTTCAGCAAATTCCAAAGGCTGGTCATATGGGGCTATGCCGGTTTTCTTCCAATACAGTTCTGATCTGAAGTTTTTGTTTCAGGTTTCTGACTTGCTTAAATCCTAAAGAGACAGATTACCAACAATATTGACATTTTTACCCACATTAATGAAATTGGGGTTTATAAAAGAGCTGCCTTGAATATGCAGACAACACATCAAAGCTTTGGTATTTAATATTACATTCCAGCTCCAGCTGAGGACTCATCTTTCAAACAATATTCAAAACAATAACACTCCAATACATCCTTTGGAGTTCATTCTAGTAGCATTTGATCTGTTTTAAAAGTGAAACCAGGAATGGAGAAAAAAAGGGAAGTATAGGTGGATAAGAGGTCTACATGTCTCTTAGTGTTCTGATAAGGGACTAACTCAAGCTCAATATGGGATACTTACAGTCGCTCCCTCTCCTTTCCGTCGTAAAATAACACCTTCTGCCAATAAAGCCTTTCCTGTTTCCAGAAAGAGCTTATCTTCATCAGTTTCTCCCTTTTTCTGTAGTTCAATATACTTCTCCACAAATCTGAAAATCCAAGCAGTCCCCTCTCAGATATGTACCTTTTCAGATTTTCTGTGCCAGGAAATAATTATTTCTTTCTAAGCTAAAGAATACCAAACACATTTATTAAAATACCCCCATATTAAATATCCCAATCTCTCCTTCCCTTAAGTGAAATTCATACAAATAAGCTCATCACACTACCAAATGACTTAGTATTAAATATGAATCAGTACCCATATAAGTTTCTTACCTTTGACAGGAAGATTTAAAGTTGGGGTTGAAAAGATCAAAAGTTTTGGGACCAGATCCATAAACTGAATAGTATTTTCTAGAAAATAAAAATAAGCATTACACCTCCAATTAAAAATCCAAGTCAATGACTGACATAGAAGGAGGAATAATGTCAACTTCTGAAAAGTATATAACACAAAATACCTCACACTGTAGTTCCTTATGTTATGCTAGCAATTTGCTTCTCTTAGTGTTCAGCTAAGTGACAGAGCACTTTGAAAATGCAAAGGCACTACATAATTGCAAGCTATTATGATGTTAATTTTATTAACTATAATTTCAATAAAAAATCAGGAGCTAAAAGGGACAATCTGGAATACTCCCTTAAAAGGTTACCTGCTCCTTTGTCTTCCAGGAAATTAATAGGCAAAAACTCCTTACTTTATAAAAGAACCACAGAGGCTCTTAGGAAAATTGCTTCCCTTCCTGAGTCTAGCAGTGTTCAACACACAATAACTTGTTAAAAAGTATGTGTTTTATATTATTGTGTTAAAAAATTAGTACAATGGAACCCAGCAGAATGCTGAAGAGTCAAGTCTTTAAAAGCTTAAATAGCCAAACTGAATTTCTCTAGTTTCTATAATGTTCTCAAAACAGGGATAGAATATTCCAGTTCTTCTAACTCACAGAAATGAAAACAGATGGGATTTTATATAATATATCTATGCATATGTATGTATGTATATATATGTATACGCACACACAAGTACGCACACATATGTAGGCCTTCTCAGTGGAAGAAATACAACATATAAAATCAAAATAAGAGAATTTATTTATCATTGTCTCCCAGGTGAAAGAAACGGAGTATGAATCCACAATGGTTTCACTAAGACAAGACTTAAACAGTGCTTCTGAGAAAAAGGAGTTATATGGATCCAAGGAATTTTCCAAAACAATAAACTTTGAAGGGGGAAAAATTTTTCATTAAGCTGCCAATAAAACATTCCTTACCTACTAAGTTGTGATAAGAGAAGTGAATATAGTTACAGTAAAAGTCTCTAAATCAGTTCCAGAAGTTGTTTTAGGAAGTTGCTGACACCCAACTGGACAGGAGACTTCAAGAAAATTTAGCCCCAGTCCCCAAAATTAACATCTCAACTGCCCTATGTGTCCACTCTTATGGTCAAAGGGCCATATGTTCTTTTGCAGATGTCTTGGAACTTTAGTTAGAATTGTTAATGGAGGTATACCTTAGTTAATTCTTTGCCAGTTGCTTGATTCTAGATCTTCCATTTTAGGCCTTCTGTCTTTTTTATACAGAAAAAAAAAGATTTCCTAGTCTGAGACTAGACCAATTTATCTTTATCAGAATTCCTTATCAAGCTCCAATTTCTATCTACAATTTCTAGAATGGTTTCATTAAGTACTAACTTAACTGCTCCCTTCTGAGCTTTCCTTTCCCTGGATGAATAGTGCAATCACTCACGCTCTGATCCGATCTTCCTGGTAGAGGACCTCGGGTACCAGGTCTTTGGCTTTTCCATAGCGTTGGCGGGGCCTCCGGAATACAGGCTCCTTCAGTGGTGGAAAGGCCTCATATACATCATACCACAGGGGCTTCTCCTTCACCACCCCAGCTCGCATCAGGTCCCGAATCCTTGAGAAAAAGAATAAACCAGCTTGCCCAAAAAGTGGGTTCTGCAAAAGATCCCAGGGGCTATGCTGTAAAAAGCAATAGCCATCCATCCCATCCCAAATAGCTGAGAAGCCATGGGCTCACTTAAGGTCCATGGTTCAGGCAACCAATCCCTTCATCTCCTATAAGATAAGAAGTAAAAGAAACATCTTTCAGAATTATAAGAATTAGAAAGGAACTTTAGAGATCAATCAATCTACCATTTATTAAGTATTTATTGTGTCAAGCACTGTGCCAAATGCTTGGGATACAAAGAAAGGAAAAAACAGTTTCTGCCCACAAGAGATTTAGTCATTTTTCTTCCACAAGTACGGGAATGTTTAAAAAGACTGCACATAGTTAACCTATGTCAGACTGCTGTCCTGAGGAGGAGGGGAAAGGTGGGAGAAAAATTTAGAATATAAAGCTTTACAAAAATGAATGTTGAAAACAATTTGAAAAAATAAAATACTACTGGAAAAAAATAAAAATAAATCCTTATTGAAAATGAAGAGATCACCTAGGAATCATAGACCTGGAAAAGCTCTAAAAGATCATCTAACCTAAGGATTCTTAATTTGGGATCCTTGGAAATGAAAAGGGGGGGAGAGGAGGGGGAAATATATTGTGTGTGTGTGTGTGTGTGTGTGTGTGTGTGTGTTCTCCAGCCAGTAACTGAAATATAACAACTCCTTTCCCTGCTGTTCTGAAAAAAGATGCAGATTTCATCCATGACACCAAAAAAAAAAAGTTAATAAATTGATCTAGTACACACAGACACAGACACACACTACGGAAAAATAAATTGAGATAAAGAGATGATTTGACAAATGTCAAATGGGTGTTACGTGACCAAGTCAAATTGAAGCCAAGTATTCTACTTCTTTCCACTGTAGCATAATGTCTTTCCGGCACTCGCTCATTATACAGACAGGGAGACCGAGGGCAGGAAGATGAACCGACTCGGCCAAGTCCACGTGCACAGACTGGCTGGTGTCAAAACAGGGACTGGACACGTAGGGCCCTCGGCTCCGAGAAGGAAAACATTCCCATCACAGACGGGTGCCCGCAGATCCCGGCCCAGGAAGGGCCAGAGTGTCCTACCACCCAACCCCCACCCCAGGCCTGGCCCCTCAGACTGAACCCTGCGCGCTCTCCGCGCACACACCGGGTGAAGACAGTGCCGATGGTTTCCAGCCGGCTTCCAGCCATAGCGACCCGCTAAGGGACCGCGCCTAATCAGCTCCCGCGGCCACCGGCAGGCGAGCAACTAGGCTGAAGCGGGAAACCGGAAGCGGAAATAGAGGGGAGGGTCCAGGGATAGTGCACGCGCAGATCCCAATTGGTCTCGCCTCATTGCAAGACAGAGGGAGGGGCGACCCGAGTACGCAGAGGAGTGGGTTGCCAAGCCAAAGTAAAAGATGGCCGAATCCACCAGAGAAACGAGTGAGGGAGTGAATCGTCCTCACTCAGGCAGAAGCACTCGATACCAGAACCATTAAAGGCTAGGGCCAGGCAGGCATAATGGAGCAGCGCAGAATGTAAGGGGAAAGGGCTTAGAAGATAAAATGTCAGCTCTGGACTAGAGAACGACCTAAGCCGATCTCTCCCGTTTCACATGTCCCTACATGTGACACTAGGCAAAGTTTCCAAGACTTCATTTCCCAGAAAGCACATGAAGCAAACTCATTGGGAGAAACTGTTTGGACTTCATTTCCCAGGAGGCCACAGAGCGAGCGACTAAAGACTCTAATTGGTGGAGAGGCCTGTGGGAGGTGGGAGATTTAAAAAAAACCGGGCGGCTCTGATTTGCGAATAACTAAAGCACGTTGCATTACGTCAATGGAATGGGAAAGCCGGCTCTAAGGAACTTAGAGAAGTATGGTGCTATGAGGATGCAAGATAAAGTTTGCGGAGACGGGAAGACCAAAGACACAGTGATGGCACCAATGTAAATGGGGAAAGACTGAACAGAGCGCTCAGTCTGCAGGCATGGTTCTGTGGGATCTTACGGTTAGGGCTGCAAGGGACCAAAGCTAGTCCTCCCTTTTACCGAGGAGGAATCCAAGGTCACGAGAGGGTGACTTGTCCAAGGTCACATAGATAGCAGGTGTACGAAAACAGCGCTCAGATTCCACATTCCCAGAGCAGGGCTCTGAATACAGATTGAATCGTTTTCTCTCTCTCTCTCTCTCTCTCTCTCTCTCTCTCTCTCTCTCTCTCTCTCTCTCTCTCTTTCTCCCCCCCCTTTCCCCCTCTCTCTCTCCTCCCTCCCTCCCCCTCTCTTTCTCTCTCCCTCTCTCTCCCTTTCCCCCTGCCTCCCTCCCTTTCTCCTTCTCTTCCCCCCCTCTCTTTCTCTCTCCCTCTCTCTCTCCCTTTCCCCCTGCCCCCTCCCTTTCTCCTTCTCTTCCCCCCTCTCTCTCTCTCCTCCCTCCCTCCTCCCTCCTTCTCTCTCTCCCTCCTTCCTCCCTCCTTCTCTCTCTCTCTCCTTCCCTCTTTCTCCCTCCCCTCTCTCCCTCTCCCTCCCTCCCTCCCTCCTCCTTCTCTCTCTCTCTCCCTCCCTCCCGCCTTCTCTCTTTCTCCCTCCCCCTTCTCCCTCTCCCTACCTCTCTTTCTCCCTTCCTCCCCCCTCTCTCTCCTCCTTCCCTCCCTCCTTCTCTCTCTCCCTCTTTCTCCCTCCCCTCTCTCTCTCCCTCCCTCCCTCCCTCCTTCTCTCTCTCTCTCCCTCCCTCCCCCTTCTCTCTTTCTCCCCCCCCTTTCCCCCTCTCTCTCTCCCTCCCTCCCCCCTCTCTCTTTCTCCCCCCCCTTTCCCCCTCTCTCTCTCTCTCCCTCCCTCCCCCCTCTCTTTCTCTCTCCCTCTCTCTCCCTTTCCCCCTGCCTCCCTCCCTTTCTCCTTCTCTTCCCCCCCTCTCTTTCTCTCTCCCTCTCTCTCCCTTTCCCCCTGCCTCCCTCCCTTTCTCCTTCTCTTCCCCCCCTCTCTCTCTCTCTCTCCTCCCTCCCTCCCTCCCCCCTCTCTCTCCCTCCCTCCTTCTCTCTCTCTCCTTCCCTCTTTCTCTCTCCCTCTCCTCCCTCCTTCTCTCTCTCTCCTCCCTCCCTCCTTCTCTCTCTCTCTCCTCCCTCCCTCCTCCCTCCCTCCCCCCTCTCTCTTTCTCCCTTCCTCCCCCTCTCTCTCTCTCTCCCTCCCTCCCTCCCTCCTTCTTTCTCTCCCTCTCTCTCTCTCTGTCTCTCTCCCTTCTCCCTAAACTTTATTGTTTTTTTAAACCAGGATGAGAAATATATGTTTTCTTTCACAACATGACTTTTATGGAAATATTTTGCATAACTTCACATGTGGTTTCTTAATGGGGGATAGGGGTGATGATAAGGGAGAGAAGAGAATCTGGAACTCAAAAGTTAATTTTTTTAATGTAACAAAATTGTTATAAATATAACTTTTAAATGTAACTCCTTGCAAAAGGAGTATATTATTATGTAGTATATTATAAGCATGCAAAACTGCATATTCAATGTCAAGATTGATTTTGCACTTTCTGTCTCTGTCTCTCTCTGTCTCTTCCCCCCCTTTCCAGCTTTCCTTGTGTCTTTTTATTTCTCTCCCCTTTCCCTCCACAAGGACATTTGGATTTGGAGGCATCTGTTGACTGTATTGCTAATAATAAGGACTTTAAGTGCTTCAGGATGAAACAGGAATAATAAGTGCAGGTAGCAGTTTTCATAAACTGAATTTTAAAATACTAACTTAACTTTTAGAGAACTTTGTAGAATTATTTTCCTAAAATTGTCCAGTTGAGGAAAAGGGAATTGCTCTTGATTGGCTTCATCAAAGCTTCTTCTCTTAGTCTGATCATTGCCCTAATTAAGTGGACCCAGCATTTGTCCTGGAGTCAGGAAGATCTGTATTTAAATTTGGCTTCAGATATTGACTAGTTTGTGATCCTGGACAAGTCACATGACCTCAGTTTCCTCATTTGTAAAATAGGGATAATGATAGCAGCTACTGCACAGAGTTGTTGTAAAAATGAAATGAAATAATAATTGTAAAGCATAAAGTGCTATAGAAGTATTAGCTATTTTTATTTTATTTTTTTACTTCAGCTTAATTTCAGAAAGTAATCTTTACTGGATAAGATCAGGCCTCTCCCTTTAGAAACTAATTAGAACTTTCATAACAATGAAGCCAAAGAGATTTCACTGCAGAGCATTGTCTCATTAAAACTAAATACAGAAAAGGTTTCTATTCATATGAGACCAATGACTGTAGCAAAAGATGCTGAGAAATGTGATCTTTTAATATTGCTAGAAGAGGAAAGTTTGAGGGGAGGGGATGGCTGCTCAATAGAAATTATGAGGTATTCTCATGTCCCCAAAAAGTACCTGGAGGGGAGAAGGAATAGTGAACAAAGTTGGAAATTAGTTTCTAACCTGATACTGCTGAGAAAGAATCTGTGAGCAAATTCAAAACCTTCATGGTTGTTAAAAGGAATACTGAAGATAATATACAAATCCTTCTAGTAGGAGAGACACTTTTTTTTTTTTAGCAGTCCACTAGTGACTCAATAATACTATCCTCCTTAGTAGTTATTGAATGAATCAGTGGCAATAGAAGCAAAGGCCTTGGATATTTTCTGTCAATAGAGGACTAGAAGGAACTATTCATCAATAGCTTATCATAAGTACATACTTCATGTACTTAAGCCATAGTACTAAAATTAAAGAAAATTGGGAAGATCTGAATTGTGTATTTTTAAAATTCAATGATATATATTAAACTTTAAAAAGAAAAAAAAACTAAGGAGATTAGTATATCATATTCAAAATGTCCTGAACCATCTCTTTGGTAAGCTAGTGGTTTTCATTGTTGGACATACGATAGGAATAAATTCTCCATGACAAAGGAAGATTTTTTTAAAGGTGGTCTTTATTTGTTTAATGAGATTTTAGCAGTTTGACTATATATGCTGAAGGACTTCTGGAATACAACTCCTTTTGAATAAGTCACAGAAAATAATAGTTGGTGACATGAACTTCTTGAAGATGTTATTTTATCTGGATTATCTCATATTTAGAAAGATATAGAAAGAGCATGAAGAAAGATCCTCAGTGGCAGTAGAGCAGCTCATCTAACCTGACAGTTCTGCCTAGTTCTATAGAATCTTTGTCATTTATGTTGGTTGTATAATATTTAAATATAAAGTGAATATTAAACCTGAGTTAGTCATCTAACCATGCATCATCTAACCAGTCCCAAAAAGTTATCAAGAACTGAAGAATTGTTTGGGGACCAGACTATTGAAAATTTGTGAAAAACTACCTTGTTGCTAAGCATCTCGATGATTATAGATATATGGCTGAAAAGAACTGAAAGCAAACATGTAAAAAATCTCAATGTAGGCTGAATTCTCTCTCACATTTTGTAGATTATTGGGATGAGAAATCTGAGCAGGCCTTTAAAGAACTGGGAAACAGTTGGTTTTGCAGATCCAAGAAACCCCTGTGTGCCATAAATGAATCTAGGGGGCTTGTGAGGAGTTTCATAAGAACAGAAGCCAGTAAAAGAATAAATACAAATAGCATTTGCAAGCAGGCTCGGTGGAAGTGAGATTCTTTATCTCATCTACAAATTGCAGTTCTTAGCTTTGATGTGGGCTCTCACAGAAAAGTTCTGAGGCCATATGTATGTATACCAAGCATAGATGGATAATAATCCACTGATAAATTTTTTATGAGTGCTATATTGTATATACTTCTGGCAACACTGGCCAACTATTAGTTCATAGTGTATTAATGACCTGAAAGGCTAATATTGCACATGCCCTATCTTGCAGTACTCAAGAAACTGAAATCTTGGATAATGCCTATAGAAGAATAAAAATAATCTTTGGCATGCCAGTAGCCAGGCTACTAATCCAAGGTAGTACAATATAGAGCCTGAGATGCTACCGAGAGAGTCATCAGTGGGCATAATATTTTAATGCTGGGCTTTAAAATTCTCTTTGTCCTGCTTGTCCCTAGATGGTTAATTGCAAGAGTAGTTGTAAGATGAAGGTCTATGCACAATTGTCAATGATTATAATAATCTAGTTTTTGATAAACCCAAAGATACTGCGTTCTGGGATAAGATATAATTATTTGACAAAAATTACTGGGAAAATTGAAAAAATATTATGGCAGAAACTAGGCATTAACTAGCACCTAACTGCCTATACCAAGATAAGGTCTAAATGGGTTCATGATTTAGACATAAAGAGTGACACTATAAGCAAATTAGAAGAACAAAAGTTAGTCCACCTCTCAGATCTGTGGAAAAGGAAGGAATTTATGGCCAAAAAGGAGCTAGAAAATATTATGAGATGCAAAATGTATAATTTTAATTATATTAAATTAAAAAGTTTATACAAACAAAACCAATGCACCCAAGTTTAGAAGAAAAGCAGAAAACTGAGGGGAAATCTTTACAACCAAAGGTTCTGATAAATGCCTCATTTTTAAAATAAATAATTGATTCAAATTTACAAGAATACAAGCCATTCGCCAATTAGTAAATGGCCAAAAGCTATAAGCATACAATTTTCAGATGAAGAAATTAAAACCATTCCTAATCTTATGAAAAAATGCTTTAAATCACTATTGATCAGAGAAATTCAAATTAAGACAACTCTGAGGTACCACTACATACTTCTCAGATTGGCTAAGATGACAGGAAAAAATAATGATAAATGTTGGAGGGGATGAAGAAAAACTGGGACACTAATACTTTGTTGATGGAGTTGTGAACTGATCCAACCTTTCTGGATAGCAATTTGGAACTACCCTCAAAGGACTGTCAAACTGCATACTTTGATCCAGCAGTGTTTCTACTGGACTTGTATCACAAAGAGATCATAAAAAAGGGAAAAGGACCTATGTGTACAAAAAATGTTTGTAGTACTGCTCTTTTTATAGTAGCAAGGAACTGGAAGCTGAATGGATGCCCATCAGTTGGGGAATGGCTGAATAAGTTGTGGTATATAAATGTAATGAAATATTATTATTCTATAAGAAATGATCAGCAGGATGGAGAGATTTACATGAACTGATGCTAAGTGAAGTAAGTAGAACCAAGAAAATATGGTACCTGACAACAAAATTATATGATAATCAATTCTGATGAACTTGTCTCTTTTCAATAATGAGGTGATTTAGGCCAGTTCCAATGATCTTGTGATGGAGAGAGCCATCTACATCCAGAGAAAGAACTGTGGGAATTGAATGTGGATCATAAGCTAGTTTTTTATTCATATTTTTTTGTTTACTTGCTTTTTTGCTCATTTTTTTCTCATTTTGATGTTATTCTTCTTGTGCAGCATGATAAATGTGAAAATACGTATAGAAGAATTGCACATGTTTAGTATATATTGGATTGTTTGCTATCTAGGGAAGAGAAGAAGAAAAGGGTGGGAGAAAAATTTGGAACATTAGGTTTTGTAAAGGTGAATGCTGAAAACCATCTTTGCATGTATTTTGGAAATGCAAAGTTATTTAAAAAGAAAAAGATGAAGGCCTATGAAAAGTGTTTCAGGCCAAGAAAAGATGTTGTGAAATTAAGGAACTCACCATCAAGAGGGCACCCTACTGTTGAAAAAATGGTAGAAGCTGGGATTGTGAAATTCAGTATTATACCCAAACCAAAAATGTACAAGAAGATATTTGGTTCTACCCAAGCTCATCCACTTTGTGATGATTTTGGATATTTGAGCCAATAGAGAACTCTAGAGCTAGTTCAAAATAAAGTTTAATAGCCTAAACTGACCTAAATGGCCTAAAGGGTAAATAAGAAATATAAAATTTAACCTAAATGGCCTAAAGGGTAAATAAGAAATATAAAATTTAACCTAAATGGCCTAAAGGGTAAATAAGAAATATAAAATTTATGCATTGCATTCAAAGGAAAGGATTATTGATTTGATTCTATAGCACAATAAGTTACACTAGTGTTGTATGAATCAGCTTGAAAAATCTAAATCATATTTGACTCTTATTTTCCTTCTTTGTGATATTCAAGTATTATATCTAAAATTTCTGTTTCTAAGGGCAGCTAGATAGCCAGTGGATAGAGCACTAGCCTTGGAAAGGAAAAACCTGAGTTCAAATTCATCCTCAGACATTTAACACTACCAAGTTGTTTGATCCTGGATTAGTCACTTAATCCCAATTGTTTTACAAAAAATAAAATAGGTGGAGCCAAGATGGCAGAGATGTACACACGTTTCTCTCTGATCTTCTCCTACAACCCTCAGACTAATTAGCAAATCCAGTCTCTGAATTAGGTCTGGAAAAGCAGAACCCACAAATATTGGGAGTGCAATAAATTTCCAGCAGATGATAATTTAAAAGATTGCCAAAAAAGGTCTATTTCAATTGGAAACAGGAGGGATGCAGTCAAGCACAAGCAGCTGAGCACAAGTGCCAGTGCAGACAGCACAAAGTCCCCGGTGGTAGTCTGTGGGCAGTGCAAATTCTGTGGGCAGTGTGGACTCTGTGGGGTAGAGCAGACCCCATGTGGCAGAAAATCTAGGAGGAGGAATCCACAGCAGCAGTGTTGGCTACTCTGTCCTAGCTGCAAATCAGTAGATCACCAGAAAAGTTAGAAAACATCCAACACAAACACAAAGGTAAAAAGTGAACCCCAAAAAGCCAGAGTCTCACGGGACCTGGCCATGACTACCCAGCACCAGTAGTGAGTCAGCACTGACCCAGCACAGCTGCAGCTACTGCTGCTTGTAAAGAAAGTTTGGAAAACCTCCCCTGCCCTAAAAGCAGACCTTAGATATACTGCAACATATTTAACATATATAGGACTGCTTGCCATCTTGGGGGGGGGGGGGGGGGAGGAGGGAGGGAGGGGAAAAAACGAAACATAAGTGATTGCAAGGGATAATGTCGTGTAAAAATTATCCTGGCATGGATTCTGTCAATACAAAGTTATTATTAAATAAAAAATAAATAAATAAATAAAAAATAAAAGCAGACCTTAACTTTTTTTAAAAATGAGTAAAAAAGTAGAGATTTCTGATGATAGACAGCTTCTGTGGTGAAAAAGAAGAACAGATATCAATCCCTGAGGAGAATAAAGGCAGATTGTCTTCAAATAAAGTCTCAAAAAGTGATATAACCTGATACCCATCACACAAGGCTCTCCTAGAAGAAATTTTAAAAGATCTTAAAAGAAGAAACATGGGGAAAGGAAATGAAAACTTTACAAAAGAGTTTGGAAAAGGTATATAACTCATTAAAAGCAGAATGATACATACAGAGTAAAGGTAAAAGGCCAGAGCAGAATCTATTATGCTTCAGGTGAAGTAAAAAAAAAAAAAAAAAAAAAAAAAAAGCAGGGGTAGCTATCCTGATCTCAGATCAAGCAAAAGCAAAAATTAATCTAATTAAAAGAGATAAAGAAGGAAACTATATCTTGCTAAAGGGTACCATAGATAATGAAGCAATATCAATATTAAACATATGCACCAAGTGGTGCAGCATCTAAATTCCTAAAGGAGAAGTTAAGTGAGTTGTAAAAAGAAATAGAGAGCAAAACTATAATACTAGGAGATCTCAGCTTTGCTCTCTCAGAATTAGATAAATCAAATCAAAAAATAAATAAGAAAAAGTTTAAAAAGTAAATAGAATACTAGAAAAGCTAAATATGATAGGTCTTTAGAGAAAATTGAATGGAGACAGAAAGAAGTACACTTTCTTTTTGGCAGTTCATGGAACCTATACAAAAATTTCCCATATATTAGGACATAAAGACCTCAAAATCAAATGCAGAAAGGCAGAAATAGTAAGTGCAATTTTTTCAGATCACAATGCAATAAAAATTATATTTAATAAAGGGCCAGGGGGAAATAGACCAAAAAGAAATTGAAAACTAAATAATCTCATCCTAAAGAATGAATGGGTGAAACAGCAAATCATAGACACAATCAATAATTTCATCCAAAAGAATGACAATAATGAGACAACATATCAAAATTTGTGGGATGCAGCCAAAGCAGTAATAAGGGGAAATTTTATATCTCTAAATACTTACTTGCATAAGATAGAGAAAGAAAAGATCAATGAATTGAGCTTGCAACTAAAAAAACTAGAAAAAGAACAAATTAAAAAACCCCAATCAAATACCAAACTTGAAATTCTAAAAATAAAAGGAGAGATCAATAAAATTGAAACAAAAAACTATTAATAAAAAAAAAACTAAGAGTTGGTTTTATGAAAAAACCAACAAAATAGATAAACCTTTAGTTAATTTGATTAAAAATATGCAGAATTATCCACCAATGAAGAAGAAATAAGAGCAATTATTACTTTGCCCAACTTTATGCCAATAAATTTGACAACCTAAGTGAAATGGAGGAATACCTACAAAAATATAGATTGACCAGATTAACAGAAGAGGAAATAAATTACTTAAATAGTCCCATTTTAAAAAAAGAAATAGAACAAGCTATTAATCAACTCCCTAAAAAATAAAATCCCCAGAACCAGATGGATTTACATATGAATTCTACCACACATTTAAAGAACAATTAACTTCAATACTATATAAACTTTTGAAAAAATAGGGAATGAAGAACTTCTATCAAATTCCCTTTTTGACACAGACATGATACTGATACCTAAACCAAGTAGGACGAAAATGGAGAAAGAAAATTATAGTCCAATCTCCCTAATGAATGTTGATGCAAAAATCTTAAATAAAATATTAGCAACGAGATTACAGAAAATCAGGATAATACACCACAACCAAGTAGGATTTATACCAGGAATGCAGGACTGGTTCAATATTAGGAAAATTATTAGCATAACTGTCTATATCAATGACCAAATCAAAAAAACATATGATTATCCCAATAGGTGCAGAAAAAGCATTCGATAAAATCCAACACCCATTCCTGATAAAAAAAAACATTAGAGAATATAGAAATAAATGGACTTTTCCTTAAAACAATCAGTAGCATGTATTTAAAACCATCAGCAAGCATCATGGGTAATGGGGATAAACTAGAACCATTCCTAATAAGATCAGGGGTGAAACAAGGTTGCCCATTATCACCATTACTATTTAATATTGTAATTATCAAAATGTGCATATCCTTTGATCCAGCAGTGTTTCTATTGGGCTTATATCCCAAAGAAATACTAAAGAAGGGAAAGGGACCTGTATGTGCCAAAATGTTTGTAGCAGCCCTGTTTGTAGTGGCTAGAAACTGGAAAATGAATGGATGCCCATCAATTGGAGAATGGCTGGGTAAATTGTGGTATATGAATGTTATGGAATATTATTGTTCTGTAAGAAATGACCAGCAGGATGAATACAGAGAGGCTTGGAGAGACCTACATGAACTGATGCTAAGTGAAATGAGCAGAACCAGGAGATCATTATACACTTCGACAACGATATTGTATGAGGACATATTTTGATGGAAGTGGATTTCTTTGACAAAGAGACCTGAGTTTCAATTGATAAATGACGGACAAAAGCAGCTACACCCAAAGAAAGAACACTGGGAAACGAATGTGAACTATCTGCATTTTTGTTTTTCTTCCCGATTATTTATACCTTCTGAATCCAATTCTCCCTACGCAACAAGAGAACTGTTCGGTTCTGCAAACATATTGTATCTAGGATATACTGCAACATATCCAACATATAAAGGACTGCTTGCCATCTAGGGGAGGGGGTGGAGGGAGGGAGGGGAAAAAAAATCGAACAGAAATGAGTGTCAATATAATGTAATTATTAAATAAAAAATTTAAAAAAAAACTATTTAATATTGTATTAGAAATGCTAGCTTTGGCAATAAGAAAGAAAAGAAGATTAAATGAATTCAAGTAGATGATGAGGAAACCAAATTATCCCTCTTTGCAGATGATATGATGGTATACTTAGAGAACCCTAGAAAATCAACTAAAAAACTATTAGAAATAATCCACAACTTTAGTGAAGTTGCAGGATACAAAATAAATTCACATAAATCATCAGCATTTTTATATATCACTAACAAAATCCAACAGCAAGAGAGAAAAAGAGAAATTCCATTTAAAATAACTGCCAAAAGTATAAAATATTTGGGAATCTATCTACCTAGGGAAATTCAGGAACTATATCAGCAAAACTACAAAATGTTTTTTACACAAATAAAGTCAGATCTAAGCAACTGGAAAAATATCAAGTGCTCTTGGATAGGTTGAGCAAATATAATAAAGATCTATTTAATTAATGCTATACCAATCAAATTCCCAAGAAACTGTTAGAAAAAATAACAACAAAATTCATCTGGAAGAACAAAAGGGCAAGAATTTCAAAGGAATTAATGAAGAGAAAAGCAAATGAAGGTGGCCTAGCTGTACCAGATTTAAAACTGTATTATAAAGTGGCAGTTATCAAAACCATTTGGTACTGGTTAAGAAATAGAGAACTTGATCAGTGGAATAGGTTAGATTCACAGAACAAAATAATCAATTTCTATAGCAATCTAGGATTTGGCAATTTAAAAGCCCCAGCTTTTGGGATAAGAACTCACTTTTTAAACAAAAAACTAATGGGAAATTTGGAAACTAGTATGGCAGAAAGTAGGCATACTTTCCACACCTAACACCAAATCAGATAAGGTCAAAATGGGTTCATAATGTGGACATAAAGAATGATATTATAAACAAATTAGAAGAACTTAGGATAGTTTACCTCTCAGATTTGTGGATTATTGATCACAATTATTGATCACAAAATAGATCATTTTGATTATATTAAGTTAAAAAGGTTTTGTACAAACTAAACTAATAACTAATGCAGACAAGATTAGAACTGAAGCAATAAACTGGGGAAACATTTTTACATCCATAGGATCTGATAAAGGCCTTATCTCTAAAATATATAGAGAATTGATTCAAATTTATAAGAAATCAAGCCATTCTCTAATTGATAAATGGTCAAAGGATATGAACAGACAATTTTCAAATGAAGAAATTGAAACTACTTGTAGCCACATGAAAAGATGCTCCAAATCACTATTGATCAGGGAAAAGCAAATTAAGACAACTCTGAGATACCACTATACACCTGTCAGATTGGCTAAGATGACAGCAAAAGATAACAACAAATGTTGGAGGGAGTGGGAAAACTAGGACACTGATACATTGTTGGTAGAATTGTGAACGAATTCAATCATTCTGGAGAGCAATTTGGAACTATGCTCAAAAAGTTATCAAACTGTGTATACCCTTTGATCCAGCAGTGTTACTACTGGGCTTATATCCCAAAGAAATCTTAAAGGAGGGAAAGGGATCCGTATGTGCAAGAATGTTTGTGGCAGCCCTCTTTGTAGTGGCAAGAAACTGGAAACTGAGTAGATGCCCATCAATTGGAGAATGGCAGTATTAAGGGACAGGTCAATTCTCTTAGAGCTTCCACAGCTGTGGATCATAACATGTGAAATTGCAAGGCAGCCTTTGCTGACACAGGTTTTTGCGGACTGGGAATGAGATAAATTGGAAGCATAGGGAAGAAGAGACAGGAGAGAGGTCAGACAATGAAATGACCTCTTAGTCAGAGAGGTCAAAGAACGGCAACTGCCTCTCAGTCTCCTTGTATCATCCTCTCACAAGAAGAGATCCATTCTGGGTTGGCTCTCCAGCAGCCACTGTCAGGCTCCCATGTATTCCAACATGGCTGAATAAATTATGGTATATGAATGCTATGGAATACTATTGTTCTATAAGAAATGACCAGCAAGATGATTTCAGAAAGGCTTGGAGAGGCCTACATGAACTGATGCTAAGTGAAATGAGCAGAACCAGATCATTATACAACAAGACTATACAAGGATCAGTTCTGATGGACATGGCTCTCTTCAACAATGAGAATATTCAAACCAGTTCCACTTATGCAGTGATAAAGAGAACCATCTACACTCAGAGAGAACTGGAGGAACAGAATGTGGAGCACAACATAGCAGTCTCACTCTCTCCGTTGTTATTTGCTTGCATTTTATTTTCTTTCTCAGTTTTTCTTTTCCTTCCTTCTTGATCTAACTTTTCTTGTGCAGCAAGATAACTGTATAAATATGTATACATATATTAGATTTAACATGTATTTCAACACATTTAACATATATTGGACTACATGCCAGCTAGGGGAGGGGGTGGGAGGAAGGAGGGGAAAATTTGGAACAAAAGGTTTTACAAGGATCAATGTTGGGAAAATTATCCATACTTATGCTTTGTAAATAAAAAAAAATAAAATTTAAAAACAAAAACAAAACAAAAAATAAAATAAAATTTATGTTTCTGAAGATGGATCCTCTTTAAGCTTCTGGTTTTCCCACTAGAGGTAAGGGAAGCATGTTCAGCTTCTCCTAGATTACTTCCCCATGTCCTATTTGCAGATGTCCTGTGCCAGGGCAGCTATGGAGCATTTAATTTTGAAATAATGACAAAGTCACAAACCTTGGGACAAAGACTTTACCTGACTTTCTCCACTACTCTTCCAACCCCACTTTGGATATCAGCCTTAATATTAAAAAATTGAGCTAAGTCAGTACTTTCCTTGTAACACCCCTACCCCCACTCCACCCCATCCCCAGACAGGGCTTTTGAGTCACAGAGTATTAGGGATATGACCAATGCAGTTTTTTTAATAGATTAAAGTTTAATTTTTCTCAAATAAATGACAACTTTAAAAACTGGATTTATGGTTCAGTGAGGAAGTTGGTATGTTCAGGTTGTATCATGACATTTGTGATTCATTTGCTATTTAAATACATTATTTACTAGAGTTTTAAAAATTAAACTGCATATGCGTTTTCTGCCCTTATTAGAATGTACACACCATCTTCCAGGTCATGTGACCAACATTATGGAAAAGTAGACATTTTTTCCAGTCCTAATTAAATCTCAAAAAAAAAAAAAAAAAGGGGGGGGGGAGAAGGGGGGATTAGAAGGGAGAATCACACTGAATCCCTAGGACAAAAAAGCAAGAAGCCCAATAAAGTAATAGCCTCATGAATTAATACTGGAGAATTCTAATCCTTAAAGTGCTTATGTAAGGAAATAATACAAGAAAACTATTCATTTCTTTTGAATACAAAAAGCAAAGTAGCAACTGAAAGAATCTACAGAGCTCTTCCAGGAAAAAAAAAAAAAAAACTTCTTCAAACTACAAAATAAGAGTTAAATTTACCAAGTCCAAGACAAACAACAAATTCTATAAGCAGCTAGGAGAAAGGCTTTCAAATATAAAGAAAAGGAAATTTTAATGATGTAAAACTACTACTTAAGAACTTTAGTTCTGTTCATTTCTCTCCTGTGTATTTCTCTTTTCAGATTGATTCTGAGGTGCATGAACTGCTATTAGAAGTTCTAAAAGTTAAACACCTTTTTATAAAATAGTTATCTCATTGAGCTAATTCCCATTCTGATGAAAAATTATTTACATACTTTGCTTGACCTAAAAATTCTCTTGAACTAAAGGTAAAATTTTCATGATGTAAAATGAAAATTATAGATGGGATTAAAATAATGTGTTTTGAAATTCCTTAAAGGAGTTCAAGATGCAACTCAGAATGATATGCCCAGCAACCTAAATGCAATCATCAGTGAAATAAAGGATGGATAATGAAAAAAGAAAAATAATGTAGAAATTTAAGACATTACCTCAAAAATAATTTAATTTGGTTTCAAATGCATTCATTTTTCCTTTAACAAGCTACCAAGTCCAGAAGAACATATCAGGTTTCTGACTCCAGGAATAATAAAAGTTGACAATTTCAGCTTAATTTTTTTTTTGAAAAGGCCAAGCAAAAGCAAATATTCTTTGATTTTGGCACCAAACACACATGTACATACAAAGTTAATAAAATTTCTAAATTTTAAAATAATTGCTGATTTACATTCTTACAACCAAGAATGAAATTCAGCATAAGATTATTACATAAATGTTTGTGATTTTGTGTATTAGTGTGTGAATATAGCTTTGTGAAAAAAAATCCAAATCCTTCTAGATAAAATAATAGCGGGGGGAGAGGGGTCATTATAGACAAAGTTTGATTGCTGTGAATTTGGTCCAAATGGTAAATTGAGTCTATAATTATATGATTCTTGCCTGAAGCTTTTTTATTCATTTGTAACTTAAATTTATATCAATGGCATATTGCATTGTACTGAATTTCATGCATCCTTTTTTCTGTATAGTGAGTGTGTGGGTGTACTCCACCACAGACTGTTAAACTGAAAATTCAATCATTGAATAATTTGGGCATGTATATCCAGAATTTATTATTGGTGCTACTCCCCTTTCTCTCTTTCCTAGAACCAGGAATAGCAGAGGAGTAAGGATAGGGTCATCTTTCACCTTCCTTATCTTTCTTGTTTCTGTCTTGAATCTTTAGAAAGAATGATTTCATATTGGTTTATTTTCTCTGTGTCTCTGTCTCTGTCTCTGTCACTGTCTCTGTCTCTTTCTTTCTCTATGTCTCTTTCTCTCTGGCTGTCTCTCTCTTTCTTTCTTCCTTTTTGTCTATCTCTTCTTAAGAACTTTAGTTCTTTTCCCTCCTGTGAATTTCTCTTTTCAGATTGATTCTGGTGTGCATGAACTGCTATTAGAAGTTCTGAAAGTTAAATTCCTTTTGCAAAGTAGTTATGTGATTGAGCTAATTCCCATTCTGATGAAAAATTATTTACATACTTGCCTTGAGCTAGAAATTCCCCAATGAGATCAATGAATATAAGATCATAGACTATAAAAGGTGCTAGAGATCGTTTTAACTAACTCCTTCACTTATAGCTGAGGAAACTGAGGCCCCAAGGAAGTAGAAGAGGCAAGATTCAAATCTAGATCCTCTGACTCCAAAACTGAAAGCTTTCTGATGCACCATGCTACCTCTTATATTTCTTTGATGATAGCCTATATATCCACTTCTTTCAAGTCTAACATTAAGGAACCACTGTTTAGCACAAGACTTGCTGGCTCCCCCTAAGGGAGCTATCTGCTATAGATTCAGGTGCACAATCCAAACCAAATTCAGTTCTAAAAGAGCCTTGTATCTAATGAGAGATGGATTAGGCTAACATTCCTTAAAAGTAATGGCTTTTTAAAGACTTCTTAAAACTCACACCCCTCCTTCATCCCTGTACCTTAAATATGTGTGTGTGTGTGTGTATACATATATATACATATATATGTATATATGTATACACACACACACACACACACACACACACACACACACACATATATATATATATATATACACTTCCCAAAAGGGAAGTGTAAAATGGTACTTAATGTACATCACAAACTGGTATGGGATAAGTATTTTATTCTTACAATACAAAAGAAATACTAGATGTAAAACACTAATAGTGCACATTAAAGGAACAACTTAAAAGACGCTTCAGTTAATATCTGACTATATTACAATCTGCTGAGAGAGGTTAATACTTAAGGCTCATCCTAATATAAAGCAGTGTTTAAGACAGCTGACCAAATACTTTATATTTCACCTTCATTCTGCACTGTTCAGACAACTCCTGGTACTTGTCATCTCTGACTCACCCAAATGTTGAATCACTAAGTTTCTGAAGTCCCCAGGCTCCAGGCTCACGTACCCTGGCATGGCCTCTGTAAGGCCACTTTAATGTTTATTAGCACTTTTTAAAGCAAAAACCCTGTGAGGGAGATAATACATATATATCCACTTAGATTGTATTTGGAGCATTGAATTTTGAGTTAGAGATGTGGATTCAATTCCCTAGATGATCTTTAACAAGCTATTTACTTCCCTTGGGTCTCAGTTTCTTTAACTTGAAAATGGGAGCATTTTAAGTAAATGACTACCCAGGACTCTTTTAGCTTTAAAACTGGGCTTTAAAGAGTTAACTCTGGCACATATTTAACATCTGCAAAATTAACATTTTATTACTTGCTATTATAGCTTGCTAAAGTTACATTCCTGTTTTCAAGGAAAGACCCAGGAGAATATAAGTTCTTCAGTACAATCTGCCAATATGTCCTATTGCCAAAGAAGAAAGAGCCTAAGTTCATGGAATTCTTAGAATGTGTTTAAGATAAGCATGCATCCATGTGTTTTCCTGAATAACTCAAGAAATTTAAAAATCTTTTTGAGTTTGCAAATACTGGTACAATTATATTCTTGTGTTGATTTAACCCAGCTTAGTGCTTTTGTCAGTGTACTGATATTATTTGTGTAAATTGAGAAAAACTAAGAAGGCTAGATTTGGAATGTTTAAGTTAAAATTTTAAAATTGGAAAGAGCAGTCCTAAGATTGGAAGCCTTGGCTTGTGCACCTGAGGCTGTCTTAAGTTTTGAAAGCATTATCTTTGTGCCAAATAGACTAGAAGAATTTATAATGATGACTTTAAGATTTCTCACATCATGATGTCTTTTTTCTCAGTTTATTTTAATGTTTTGGGTAGCTCTAGGAACTATTCATATGGGAATCTGGGGTAGCCATTTTTCTTACATCTTATGTCTTGGCCCAAAGTAACAATCAGGGACCTTAACTTTACAAGATAACAATTTCTACTTTAAGAACTTAGCAAAAAAAGGCAGCATAAGTGAAAACCTCAGTCTTGCAGTTTGGTTAAATGAGTGTAATGCCCCAGCAGATGTCACTGTGGAAAGCAATTTTCACCCTCTTTCAACAGAATGAATAGAAATGTTCATCTCTGCCCCCCATCCCAATCTTGGGGCAAGGGTCCAAATTCCACTTGGCTTTCTTTCTCTACAATCTAGAAAGCTTAAAAATACAGATTGTAAGATTCATAAAACATTTTTGAGCCCCCAGGCAACCTATTGCTTGACAAGTCAGGAGAGTAGCCACTCAGTCAGCTGAATTTGAGCTAATAAGTTATCTACAAGTTTTCCCTCTTAGGCAAAATCCAAATCAACAAACAACTAAAAAAAAATTTAACTTTATGCAACAAGCCACTTTTTAAAAGTACAAATCATTAGTAAGCAAAATTTTAAGTGGCAGAAAAACACTTAGTAATTAATAAACTATATCTTCCACTGCATGTAGCAATAAGATATAAGGGAGTGGTGCAAATTCAACATTGTTCCAATTCACTCACTCCTTACTGGACTCTCTTAATAAACTGGGTGTTTTGTAAAAAGGGGGGAAGGAGGGAACAATGCTTCAACTACAAACAAGACTTAGAATCAGTCTCCTGAAAAATCCTCTTTTAGCTGTTACTGCTCTCTCTCTCTCTCTCTCTCTCTCTCTCTCTCTCTCTCTCTCTCTCTCTCTCTCTCTCTCTCCCTCCCTTTCTCATTCTGCCTCTTCTATCTCCTCTCATCTCTCTTCTCTGCTTTAATCTCTTTCTCTCCTCATCTATTCTTTCTCCTCTCTTCTTTTCTCTCTCTTCTCTCTCTTTTTCCTCTCCTTTCTTTCTTTCCTGTGTGTCTTTTTCTTACTGTCTCGCTCTAACTCCTCCAATTCTATATCCAGCTTCCTCTCCACAATTTTTTAAAATTATCATCATAGTTTTTAAAACTCCAATTTCCAATTCCAATACATCCCAATAGATAACTTTATGAAATAAAACTCCTAGGAGCTTTATTGATTTAAGACCACCCTGCAAAGTAACTCAAACCATATCAGAATGACTACTGCAAATGTATACATACAGATCTAGCTTTGAAATACAGGTATAACAAGTAAAGATTCCTAAACAACCACAAAAATAGAGGGGAAATGGCAGAATTGATTAATCATGATAGTATCCAAAGTAGTAGGGGCATACTGACCAAGAAAATTCCTTATCCACAATAGAAAAGTACAGTAGCTTGAGGAAAAATGCCTGCCTGGATAGGGCTGATTATAGAAATGACTAATACTCTGGCTGTGGAAGTGCCAAAGGAACAGGGGCCCCTTAGAAAACCTGACTCATTAGGAAGGAGAAACAAAACCATTCATCCATGGAATCAAGACTGAATCTACAGGACAGTTGGTCTGAGAACACTGAAGGTACAGAACTGATAATCACTGCAAAAATATCCTGATAATCTGATCAGGGACCAGTCTAACCCAGGGGTAATGAGTAAACATTTGTTACTAGAAGGTGCCCATAATGGAATGCACATGATGTGTATATTTATAATTAAAATGTTTATTGATAACTTTTGTTTTTGTTCCAAGAATTCCCTCTAGGGCTAAGTCTTCAGTCAAGCTCAGGCAGAGTTAGGGTTCATTCTTCTGCTGGTTATCCCCTTTGATGCAGAAACTCCTCTTGCTGCCTGTTAGTTCTGAGGCAACCACATTTTATTTATCATTCTTTGAAGTTCAGCTCAGGTCCTTTAGATTTTGAACTCCCTGAGGGCAAGAACTTTCTTTTACTTCCTTTTGCATTCTCAGTGCTTAGCACCAAACCTAGATCAAAGTAATCACTTAATAACTGTTTATTGATTAACTGAAGTCCTTTGGAAAGCATTCTCTTTCTCTTCCCTCCCTCCTCTCTCTGTCTCTGTCTCTGTCTCTGTCTCTGTCTCTCTCTCTCTCTCTCTCTCTCTCTCTCTCTCTCTCTCTCTCTCTCTCTCTCTCTCTCTCTTTCTCTCTCTTTCTCTCTCTCTCTCTCACACACACACTATGTGGTAACAATGTGAATATAGAGTTGAATCTAGAGTCAAGAAGACCTACATTCAAATATAGCTTCAGACATTCACTAGCTGTGTGACTCTGGACAAGCACTGAACCTCTGTCTGCTTCAGTTCCTTCACATGAAAAATGGGTACAATAATAGCACCTACATCCCAGTATTGTTGGGAGGATCAAATATTTGTAAAATATTTTGCAAACCTTAAATTACTATGTAAATTCTAGTTATTAATAAATTGTATAAAGGAGAGTGCAGAACATAAGCAACTCAGTGATAAATACATTGCTTGGTTATCTCCAGGGATCTTGTGCAAAATTACAAAGGCTTTTCAACGTATTATTTTTAATCCAGTTTCCTCAGCTCTGTTATTTGTTCTCATCATTGGACTTTAAATCCCCTCTTCTGTAAAATAAGAGGGTGGTTTCATAGCAGAACTTTTTATATTAGCAAAACAATAATAACAATAACTAGACTCATCAAGGGTGTTCACCAATTGCAGAATGGCTGAACAAATCATTGTGTGTGGTTATTCTTTATGCTGGTAGTGGTGGTAGTATCATTTCAATTGTGTCCAACTCTTCATGATCCTATTTAGGATTTTCTTGCCATTTCCTTCTCCAGCTTATTTTAGGAGGCAAACAGGGTTAAGTGGCTTGCCCAGAGTCACACCACTAATGATTGTCTGAAGTCAAATTTGAACTCATGAAGGTGGGTCTTCCTGACACAGGGCCAGTGCTCTGTGTACTATGGAGTTACCTAACAGCCAGTATATATGAATATATAGACTATTATTGGGACATGAGAAGTAGTAAGTAGGAATTCAGAGAAATGTGGCTAGACTTGTATGAACTGGTATGGAAAGAAGTGAGAAGATACATGGCAACTTCAATAATGTAAATGAAAACAAAAATAAAGGAAGTAGGAATTCAGAGTTAATTGAATGATCAGTCTTGATTCCAGAGGGCAGATGATGAAACAAAAACACTTCCCTCCTCTTGGCAAAGACATGGGAGACTCAGAATGCAGCATGTCACATGCATGCACTTTTAGACCCAGTTTCTGAGTAGACTGGCTTGATTTATCTTTTTTTTTATGACAAATAAGGGTTCTATCAGAGCATATTGGGGAGTGATTTGTGTAAAAAGCATCAGTAAACTTTTTTTTTTAAGTGAAGTGATTGGATTAGTGAGGAAGTATAATATAGTGGGGGGAAAAAAACCAAAACATTTCCTGTGGAGTCAATGGGTCTGTATTTGAGCCAGACTTACTACTTATGTGACTTTGGGCAAGTTATCAGTTTTCTCAACTCTAAAATGGACTTTGATGATGCCTAAATATGAGCCCTTCTAGAATGCTACAAACCATGGCATACTAAGATAATGAAATTGATAATAATGTAGAAGGTGTAGGATATATGTATCCTTTTCATTAATAAAGATATCACTCTATGTGGATCTTTCCTTCTCCTAAATTTCTATGGCCCAGGAACCTTCTTTGACACTTATCTGTGATTCATTATTTTCTCCATGCTACTAGTAAGGTCCTTGTCCTAGTTTGAGCTATTCCTGTTGATCCCTCAGGGTTTCACACACACACTATTTATTGGATGTTTATTGAATGAATGTATTGTCTTGGCCTTCTTCTCCTCTGGGTGGTTTCCTTGAGGGCAGAAATTAGTCCACTTTGACATCTCCATGATACCCAGCAAGCACTAGTGCCTAGTAAACACTGAACTTTTGTGTTCTGACTGTGTGAAAGAGTTGAGGAAGAGAATGCAGGAAGTTAGGAAACAGGACTAAGTAGAAAGGGGTAGATAATATGGGAGAGTGAGCCAGATAAGACAGAAGGAAGTTAAGGCTGAGCAATGGAAGGACACCTGGAGCCTAAAGTCAGAAGCCCTGAGTTCCACTCCAGATGCTGATATGTATTGCCTATGAAACCTTGAGCAAATGATTTTTCCTATCTGGGCCCAGGCTTCTCCAACTTTAAAACAGGGTGATTACCAAATAACCACTAAGGTTTAACCAGCTGAGTCTATGAGATAGGCTGATTATTCCTTCTCTCATTCCCTAACCCCCTACACACCCACAAGATCAGGAAGAATAGTCATCATCCTCTTTATTGCCCACTGCCTCTTCTGGAATCTCCTTCTCTTCTGAGGTTCATTCCAAATGGCTGAATCACCAGGTTCTTCCTGTAGGGAGCGTCTAGCTCTGAAGTTTTTATCCCTTTTTTTCTCTAGAAATGCAATACCTAGTTTACAGTCTTCATCTCCATACCACATCCCCCTCAATCTCTGCCCTCCTACTAGAAACATATATATATATATATATATATATATATATACACACACACACACACACACATACATACATATATATGTATGTATATGTATATGTATATGTATATATGTGTATGTATATGTATATATATATGCATGTGAAGATATAACAGTTGTTCAATCATATTTAACTCTCCATGATCCTAATTTGGGGTTTTCTTGGCAAATAATTGGAGTGGTTTGCCGTTTCCTTTTCTAGCACATTTTACAGATGAGGAAACTGAGGCAAACAGGATTAGAGTTTCAAAAGCCCTGGACTCCCAGTTCATCCACTTCCCTCTAAATCACTCACTCACATGGACAGCCATATCTTAGATCTCACTATCTCATATAACTACTATTCCTATTATGTTGAAATTTGAAATATTCCTTTCAGATAATAATCTTAATTAGGCCCTTATTGCTACAAGATTTGAAGCTTTCTCATTCTTCTCAGTACCTATCACAAACCTTTTATTTTTTTCTTCTCTCTTCAAGCCTCCACACTACTCTCTCAGTAGATATTCAGTGGATGTCCTTTACTGGGAAAATCTAAACCATTTATGGTAAATTTCCCTCATTTTCTTTATTCCACACTCATATCCCACACACACCTTCATCCCTCCTCTCTTCTTCTACAGTCTCTGAGGAAAGAGACCCCATTTCCATAAGCTTTTGATTTTTATAGGAGGGAATATTTCAAGGCTACCCCCTGGTCCTGGCCAGGCAATCTTGAGACTGGCCTCCCAGAGAAGATTTATATTTATAAAATTTGGCACTATTCTATCTGTCAATTTAATTGTTTCCTTTCTTTTATTCTCATCCTTATTTACATACTCTTATTTCCAAGGCTGTCTCCTCTGCTATTGTTCTGAGTTCCATCTTCAACCAATGCCTCCAGTAATTTGCCCATGGATCCTTCCCCTTCTCTCCCCTTTTATCTTCAATTTTCCCTGTCTACTGGCTCCCTTTTTGTTGCCCACACACTTTCTCAGTTCTATCCCATCCTTAAAAAATCTTTAATTTAGACAAATAAAACAATTATACAATAACAACAACATTAGAGAGGCAACCAGTTTTGAAAGACTTAAGAACTCTGATTACCACAAAGGTCAGGTTACCAATGATGTAGCTTTGCTGTTAGAGAATTGAGGGACTTGGGGTGCAGATTGAGACATACATTTTTGGAGAATTGGAGAATTTGTCTTGCTTGACTACATATATTTGTTCAAGAATTTTGTTTTTTCCTTTTTAAAAAATGGAAATGGGTGAGAGAGAAAAAAATAGATTTTTGTTCATTGAAAAAAATTTTTTTTTAAATTCTTCACTTGAATTTGCCAAATCGATATCAAGCCAACTTCTCTTGTCTTTCCTTCTTTTTACTGCCAAACTCCTAGAAAGAACAGTCAACATTCACTGCCTCCACTTCCTCAAACCCATTGTGATCTGACTTCTGGTCCCTGAGCTCCAATCCAACATTCTATTACGGCTGCTTTTGCCAAGGTTGCCATGTTCTTATGGCTTTTTCTTAGTCCTTATCCTCTGACTTCTCTGCAACTTTCTGACAGTATTGGCCACAGCCCACTCCTGAACCCTTCTCCTTTGACATTGCTATCTCCTCATTTGACTCTAGTCTGCCACCTGGTTCCTCATTTTTTTTTTGTATAGATTCATTTTCACCTCCTAACCTCTTGGCATGGGTATGCCTTCAAAGCCATGGCTTCTTCTTTGCTCTTTCTATATCTTTCCCTTCATGACTTCATCGATTCCCTTGGGTTCAAGTATTAGATCTATGACTCCCAAATCTGTAGACTTAGTGCTGTGTTTTCTTTCTCTCTTGAAGCCCTGTTTATTGCCATCTTTCTATCGAATATCTACCTGAATCTCTCTTAGGTATTTCAAAGTCAACATTCAGTACAGTACAATAAATTTAGTAAACATTTACTCGGTACTTGGGATAAAAAGAGAAAAATGAAATCATTCATGTCTTTAATTTTCATTCTATCTAAAGATCATAGGATGTGTCATAGGATCATTGAGTTACACTTCTTAAATTGGAAGGGACCTTCATCTAATTCAAATACCACCTTTTATAGATGAGGAAACAGACTGAGAAGTTATATGACTTGCCACACAGTACATAGAAGAGGCAAAACTTGAACCCAGGTCCTCTGACTCCAAATCTAGCATTCTTTCCATTGAGCTTATGTACCAAGATTAGTAAATATAAAGTAATTTTAGGAGTGAGAACACAAATAGATGGGGTCAGAAAGGGCGTTATAATTTTCCTTGCCTTCTGCTTATCAGTGTATATATCACTTAAAAGGTAAACTCCTTGAAAGCAAAGATTTTGTCTTTCCTTTTCTTACTACAGTGCCTTGCACGGAGCAGACAATGAATGTTTGTTGACCGGAATGAGGCTAGAGACAGTCTCCTAAATCTGATGCTCAGCTAATAGCTACTGTTGCTTCCCTCTGTATCCCCTTGTATAAAAGAGACAATAGCATGCCTCAACTTTAAGAAACATTTCCCTGGCAGTCTCATAAGGAAAAAGATACAAATATTACTACTCTTATTTGTGGCCAGATCTATTAAATGAGCATAGTCACGATTCATTTCAGAGCTCCTAATTTGTGTTTTCTTTGACTGTTCTTATGTTGTATATGAGGCTAGGTTTGCTCCTTGGAAATTTGTAACCACAAGCACCATCCCTCCTCTAGGAAATGTCAATGAATTGATATTGCTTGCCAGAAAATATATATACATACCCACATTTATATATAGCTATATTAAGCCCCCACTTAGGATCCTTGTGTCTTAAAAATCTCTTTCTCTCTTCCCAAATAAATCTGGGGTCCATATCACCCCTCCCCAAGCTACATGGATCAATTTCAATGGGTCCATTAACTTAAATGAAAGAAAAAAATGCATTTTTATTTTCACTAAACTCTAACTGAACGTAGTTAATTTTTAAAATACTATTATTTTAAAAGGGTCCATAGGCTTCATCAGACTATCAGAGAGATTGATTACACACACACACACACACACACACACACACACACACACACAAGTCTTGCCCTAAAGAATATACATTAGCATTCGTGAGTAGAATGGGGGGAGATGGGGGGGAAAGGGGAATAAAGAGGGAGAAGAGGGGACAGCTGATGTGGAGTTATAAGCACTTTGATCTTTACTAGAGGAACAACTGAAGACTACCCTCCGGCCCTGGTCTGACAATTTTGAGGTTGGCCTCCCGGGGAAGATTTATGCCCACATAAATTAGCTGCCATCTATCATTTTAATTGTTTTCTCTTTCTTTTGTTCTTGTCCCTAAAGCTAGTATAGACGTCTCTCCTTGTTTCCCTAAGAATTGCTTTGTAACCTAGCATGCACCTGGGCTCCCAAATAGCCCTATTTCACCTGGGGCTAGAGAAGCCTTTCCTTTCCATACCCCGGGTGAGCTAATCTTGAAAAATTGGGAGACATTCTAATTCCACATTTTCTTCCCCTTGGCCAATTATTTGTGCTTAATTATATTGTGCTTAAAGATTTCAAAGCATACATATGGAAACTGAGGTAACAAAATATTTAGCTCCCTACCAATCACTACCCTGGAACCCTTCCTTCTTCACCCCACCCCCTTCCCCTAGAGAAAGTTCTTAAAATATTTTAGAGATGAACTTTTAGAAGTCCCACACTAACTTGACATTCCAAAATCATCTCCAGTCATTTGTAGAGAACATTCCATAATAAAACTCCTTGGAATATACAAGTTTCACATATAGGTATTGTTTAGCTGCTTTAGTCATTTGTAATTCTTCATCATTAAGTTTTCTCAGCAAATCCTAAACTGGTTTGGTATTTCCCTTTCCCGCTCATTTTTACAGAAGAGGAAGAGACTTGTTCAGGATCACACACCTAGTAAGTGCCTGAGACCATATTTGAACTCAGGTCTTCCCAGCTTCAGACCCTAGTGCTCTATCCATTGAGCCATCCAGTTACTCCCTTATACTGCCTTCCTCCTTTTTTCTCTTCTCCATTGTGTATTCAGAGTTAACCACATTATCATTCCCAGAGGGGATTTGGCTACCCAGGGATCCAAGGATATAGGATATACTTTTACCACCAAAGGAATTCTTAGCGAAAGCCTTCAGTTGGAGTGAGCGGTCCTAATTCCCCTCTGTGCAGCAAGAAAACAAAGATTCCAAAAAGTTAAATGACCTGCCCAGACTCACCAATCAGTGTGGAGATTTAAATCTAATTCTAATTCCACTTCCTACTCTCTCCCCACTACCTTGCATGGACTTTAAAACACTCTTATCAGAGCCAAAAGATCTGTGTCTGTGTTCCAATTTAGCTGTTAGTCAGATTTGTGCTCTTGAGTAAATCACATCAGTTTCTTCCTATGCAAACGAGGAGGTTGAACTAGATGTCATTCATTTAAAAAAGAACAGCAAAGTTCAATACAAACCAAAAGCATAGATGTGGGAACTTTTAGAAGAGAGAGAAAGGGATCTTTGGCTACATTAAGAGGGGAATAAATAGTTCATTACACTTTGTACAGATCAGGCCCCATTATCTGAAGTGTATTGTTCCAGATTTTGATGCTGTCTTTTAGGAAAAACCAATGTCTTTCAGTACATTATCTAGAGGAAATTATCCAAGAAAGTGTGGCCAAAGTGAATAATAACAACAATAATAACATTAGTGTATCACTTTAAAGCTTTCAAAGCATTTTCTAAATACCTCATTTTGTCCTCACAACAAGCTTGGATGGTAAGGTATTGTTATTCCTCATTTTACAGATGAGGAAATTGAGGTAGACAGGTTAACTTGTCTGAGGTCACATGACTAATAAGTAACTGAAGTAAGATTTGAAGTTAGATCTTCCTGACTTCAAATCCATCACTGTGTCACTTCGCTGTCTGATGAAAGTCCTTGAGATCATGCCATATAAGATTTGAGTTTAAGAAAGTGAAAATATTTTGCCCAAAAGAGAGATTTATAGACGATATGAAAGCTATATTCAAGCATTTGAAAGACAGTCACATGAAAGAAGGATTAGAATTATTCTATATTAATGCATTGTTAGTGGAGTTGTAAACTGCTCCAACCGTTCCAGAGAGCCATTTGGAACTGTGCCCAAAGGGCTATAAAACTGTGTATACCCTTTGATCCAACAATACCACTACTAGGTCTGTATCCCAGAGAGATCATTAAAAGGGGAAAGGACTCAATGAATAAAAAAAAATATTCATAGCAGCTCTCTTTGTAGTGGCAAAGAATTGGAAATTGAAGAGATGCCATCAAATGGAGAATAACTAAACAAATTGTAGAATATGGATGTAATGAATACTCTTGTTCTATAAGAAATGATAAGCAGGAGAAGTTCAGAAAAATGTGGAAAGACTTACAAGTGATGCTGAGTTAAGTGAAGAGAACCAAGAGAACATTGTACACAGTTATAGCAACATTATACAATGTTATTAAGGAAGATAGACTTAGCTCTTCTCAGCAGTACAATGATCTAAAACAGTTCCAAAAGACTCATGATGGAAATGCTATCCACATCCAGATAAAGAACTATGAAGTCTAAATGCTGATAGAAAAATACTATTTTCACTTTGTTGTTGTTTTTTTTTTCTTTATTATAGTTTTCCCTTTTGTTCTGATTCAACATGACTAATGTGGAAATATGTTTAATATATTTGCACATCTATAACCTATATCAGATTGCTTGCCATTTTGGGAAGGGAACAGGGATGAGGGAAGGAAGGAGAAAAATGGAAAGCAAAATCTTATAAAAGTAAACATTAGAAACTATAAATAAATGAAATATTCAATTTAAATTTTAAAAATGTTTTCTACTTGGTCCCAGAAGGCAGAACAAGGAGTATGTTGAAAGTTTCAGAAATAAACATTTATTTTGGTTGTAAGAAAAAAAAAATTGGGAGGGGATGTGAGAAAACTGGAACACTAATACTTTGTTGGTAGAGTTGTGAACTGATCCAACTGTTCTGGAAAGCAATTTGGAATTATGCCCAAAGGGCTATCAAACTGTGCATACCCTTTGATCCATCGGTGTTTCTATTGAGTCTATATACCAAAGACATCATAAAAGAGAGGAAAGGACTCACATCTGCAAAAATGTTTGTAGCAGCCCTTTTTGTGGTAAGGAACTGGAAATTCAATGGATGCCTCTCAGTTGGAGAATGGTTGAATAAGTTATGGTATATGAGTATAATGGAATATTGTTCTATATGAAATGATGAGTTGGCCGATTTCAGAAAAGCCTGGAAAGATTTACATGAACTGATACTAAGTGAAGTGAGTAGAACCATGAGAACATTGTACATAGACACAAGATGATTATGTGATGATCAGCTGTGAGGAACTTGGCTCTTTCCAACAATGAGATGATTCAAGGCAGTTCCAATAGAGTTGTCATGAAAAGAGCCATCCACATCCAGAAAGTAAATTACGGAAACTGAATGTGGATAAAAGCATAGTGTTTTCACCTTTTTTCTATTGTTTTCTTTCTCATGTTTTTTTTTTCTCTTTTGATCTGATTTTTTTCATGCCACATGACAGATGTGAAAATATGTTTGGAGGAATTGCACATGTCTAACTTATATTGGATTGCTTACTGTCTAGGAAAGAGGGGGGAAAGGGAGAGAAAAAATTTGGGATATAAAGTTTTGCAAGGATAAATGTTAAAAAAAAACTATCTTTGCATGTGTTTTGAAAAATAAAAAGCTATTATTAAAAAAAAAAAAGGAAAAAAAGGGGGGCAGCTAGGTGGCACAATAGATAATCAGCCCTGAAGTCAGGAGGACCTGAGTTCAAGTCTGATCTCAGTCACTCAATGCATCCTAGCTGTATAACCCAATTGCCTCAGCAAAAAGAAAAAAAAAGTTAAAGGAAAGAAAATAAAAGAAAAAGAAAGAAAAAAATTTCTAACAAATTAGAATTTTCTCAAAGTGAAATGAGTTTACCTTAGTAGGTAGTAAATTTTCTTTCATCAGAGTGTCTTCAGGAAAGGCTGGGTAACAATTATTTGTTGGATATGTATATAACATGGTTCTCAGTCAAACATAGATTGGACCAACCAGCCTCTGAGATATCTTTCAACTTATATTCTATAACTAACTGATTTCCAAGATCTTGTAATGATCCTAAAATTCTAGTCCTATAAGAGAATTTTAAGTTTTGGCCTGATCTGTGACACCTTGGGCAAGATACTCTCTGGACCTGAGTTTCATTACCTATAAAATGAGAAGCTTGGACTAGATAAGCTCTACGATCCCTTCTAGCTCCAAATCTATGAAAGGGAAGGATTCAATTCCAGATGCCTTTGGTTTCCAGGCATTGTTGCTTCCACCAGAGGCCACCAGGTGGCATTCAACCTCTCCAGCTGTTCTTGTCTTTGGTACTTTCTGCAGCTGGCCTGTCCCAGCTTTTTATGGCTTGAGCAACTAATGCCAAGGTTATCACCCTGGGAGTGAATAGGCTTTTCACAAGAAAAAGCATTTCCAGGAATTTGACTTCTGAGACATTCCAAGAACGGCTGTTGTTCTGAAAGAGACATTTCTAGACTCTTGGGTTCCCCTCTCCAGCCTCACTGACTGTCCCACTCTCCATCTAAGGCCATCTTGACTGGTAGCTGTACTTCAGACTCTCTGCATTGCCTGTGACCATCAGAAATGAAAACTGAGATGTCCCTTTCTCCTATCTCACACTCAACACCCTCCACCACCACCACCAAACACACATCTGCCCACTATGTCCACAATCTTTCCACACTCTCCATGCTTATGGGGAGCACTGGGGACAGAGGAAGAAGCTTAATTTTAGCCTTAGGCAAAACTGTAATTGATAGGAGTTCCCTTAAGTCTTTAGCATCTTGATTTTGCCCCTTTTGACCCAGGGGGACACCTGTCCCTCCCCCAGCAAACCCCCAACTCACTTTTTTATTCCTCTCCCTTCCCATCAAAATTAACTGATTTCCAGATAATTTTTTTAAAATGAGCTCAGCATTTCCCAAATGAATTTAGACATAATGTAATTATGAACTTGAGATATAGAAGGACCCCTAAATCATGGATTGTGAAAAGCTGGAGGGGAAAGAGAAGGTAACAGATCACAAGTAGAATAACAGGGAGAAGAAAAAGTTGGGGAAATGTTAAAGGAAAACTGAAAAAATTAAAGCTTTTTTTAAATCAAATATTACTGCACATGAGTAATGTTGATATGTTTTATACTAGATGGGGAAAAAGTCTTTACTCAAAAACCTTTCATGTCTCTCCATAGTCATTAGGATAAAATGAAAAATCCTAAGTCTGGCATTTAAAGTTCTTCACAATTTTTGCTCTGACCTACTTTTTCAGTCTTATTTCATATTACTCCCCAGTCTTGGCCGTAGACAAAATGGTTTATTGGTTGATGCTGTTATATGACCTTACATCTTCTGCCTTTGGGTTGCTCTGGAGTCTAGACTACACTCTCCCCACACCTCCTCTTTCCAGACTCCAATCCCTCACTTCCTTCAAGCCCCAACCCAGGTGCTGCTTTATAACATGAAGACTTTCCTGGTTCCAGCTCCCTTCCCCAATCCAAATTATCACAACTATCCTTTGTTAAATTACTTCCAATATGCTTTGTATTTACTTGTATGTGCTTTTTATTTACTTCCCTTTCCTCAGAAGGTAAACTTTTTGAAGACAGGAATATTACTAGAATCTTTCTCTTCCATCTTACACATGGGAATTGCTTAATAATAATGAAATGAAATATTCTCATTGAACTTCCATTCCTGATGGATAGAAAATCAGAATTCCACAGAGCAGTCTGGGAAACAATACTCTCTCTCTGTCTCTCTGTCTCTCTCTCTCTCTCTCTCTCTCTCTCTCTCTCTCTCTCTATATATATATATATATATATATATATATATATACATATATATATAATACCCAACATCTACATATATAAATATCTATCCTTTAATAATAGATATTAGCCCAGTTAATATGTTACTATCCCAGGTAACATTTGCATTTTAATGGCCCCCCTCTTAGAAACTGTTTCTTAACCCAAACAATTCTAACTGTGGCAAAGTCAAAGGAAATCACTAGGAAGATGCTTTGGAGCAGATAGGGCCTTTCTGTGTCCTGCATTTCACATCATGACCTTGTTCTCTACAGGACAGCGAGACTCAATGCTGCTCCACCCCAGCTACCTCCTCTGCCTAAAGCACTCTCCTTTATCTCCAAATTATCCCCTGTCCTTTTTCTAGGTCCCTCTCCTACTTGGTCTGCCAGTCATGGCTAGCAAGAGGGACCTTCCCAATCAGGAAGATGGAGCTGCTCTAGTTAGTGACAGTGGGAACAACAGCCCCATTTCCAGAAGTAGCAAACACCAAGGATTTTAGGAATCAAAAAACTCTTGAGATAGAGAAAATCTCAGGAATCACCTCATCCCAGAACCTAACTCCAAAGCCCATTCTTGTCCTGGACTTCATTTCTATAACTCCACCACTGTCTCACCTGAGGACATCGCTGATCCCTCCTCCTGTTAATGAAAGCCTTTATCAAGGGGGCCCTCTATTTTGAAGAGAGTCCCTGGTCAGCAAGCTGCCCCTCCACCTTTACCTCTGACTCTCTAGACTTCCATACCATGCCCTCAACACCAATACCGTCCACCCCACTTCTTCTCTTTTTTATGTGTTATCTTCCAACACAGGCAGAGACAATGTTTCTTTTTTTTTTCCTTTTCTTTTCTTTTCTTTTTTTTTTCTTTTTTTTTGCTTCTGTTTGTTATCTTTAGCACTTAGAACAGTGTCTGGCACACACGCTAAGCAACAAATACATATTTTTGCCTTTCTTTGCCTTAATCCCAAACACCTGTGTTTACCCTTTGACTGGACCCAAGTACTAGGTGATCTAACACTTTTATGGGTCGGTGATTTTGTTCTGAAAGAGCCTCCCCCGGTTTCAATCTCCCTATGACACAGGCAATTTAAAAAAATTTTTTTTCCTATTTGACTTTGAAATAAAATCATATAATGCTTTTGTAAGAGACCAACCTTCCTAGTTATGTTTTGCTTAAGCTAACAGGAGTAATTTATCTTCCCTAAGCAAACACAAGCTGGGTGACAGGAAGAAAACAGCCTAGGGAAAGGTGCTCGGTGATGGGAGAAGCCAAGCAGATAATTAAGAGTTCACTAACCTGGAAAAAGGTATCACCCTGTCTGTGAAAGGACTCTTTTAACCCCTTAGAAATGCACCTTCTTGGATAAAAAGCTGGGGCAAGAAAATGGGAAAGAAGCAAGAATGGAGGCAGAAAGGTAAGTTTCAAGTCCCTTGAGGTCAGACTTATCCCTCAAACCATGACTAAAAGTTAAGAGTACACCATGACTTTATTATATGAATTCCTATTAAACATCTTTAAGAAAAAACAACAACAACATCACATGTGGAAACAAAACCTAACATAGCAACCAACACTCACAAAGCTCAAGATTGGGTTTCCACCTTATAAATTTCCGAAGTGATTGGAGGTTTAGTTGTTTAAAAGACTTTTCATGTATTCCTCACTGCACAAACTTTGCTAGAAGTGAACAACTTTTTGATTGCAAGAGAAATGAGTCTCTGAAGATCAATTGCTTTGGCTATTTCCATCTCACCATCCTTCTCTCTGGAGGTTCAAGAGAGACTAGGGGCAGACTATGGATGTTTTGTTTTCCATTTAGTTTTGGATAAAATGATTCACCAAGGCAGGTCCCTTCCCTGTTCTTGGGGAATAATAGATTTTGGGATCCCGAATAGGGACCCTCTTGGGCCTTTAGCCTATGCCATATTGGTACTGTGGAAGGGGAAATCATTGTCCCTCTGACTGGCTGGGGTTAGGGGTGTTGATCTCTAGATGGAAAGATCAGGCAGCTTTGGAGTCTTGTTCTCTTCTTGTTGTCCTCGTAGGGCTAGAAGGAAGGCACAAGTGGGTGGGGAGGCCTTGGGAAAATCTCGAAACCAAAAAGATCCTTTTGCTGGGTAAGGGACCTGAATGAGGAGGAGAGCTTGCCAGCTACGAGGGAAAGGAAGGAAAGGAACAAAAGGGAGGGAGGAGAGAAAGAGAAAGGGGGGGGGGGGAAGAAGATGGCTTTCCCTCCTCAGCTGTGAATTATTCATTCTTATGCCAAAATGCCTTCTGTTACCTGTGGCCCCACTCCAGCTTCACCCCTAGCAACCTCTGCACACACTTCCAAACTTGGTTACATTTCATAAGCGGTTCCTCTCCCCTTGGTAGCTGCAGGCACATTCCAGGGCCTGGGCCTGCCAGCCAGCAGACCTGAGTACATTCCAGGCCCAACCACTGACCAGGGGGGCCGCCCATTCTGGAATCCTTCCTTCTTTGGGCCCCCCAAGGGTTTGGGGTAGAAAGCACTGGAACTTAAGGGATGAAGGGGGAGAAATTATGAGTCTATAAATCCTGTCCCCCCACATAATCGCATAGTTTCTCTCTCTCTCTCTCTCTCTCTCTCTCTCTCTCTCTCTCTCTCTCTCTCTCTTTTCCCCCCTCTTTCCCCTCCTTTCTTTGCTAGGAGAAAGAATACTATAAGAATAATCTCATTTGATCTTGATTTCCTGCTAATTTCCCCCCCAAATCAGCTATAGACTTCCTCCTCCTACCCCACTATTAACAATAACCAAGCTCCATACTGAGCAGTAGAGATTTGATGCTTTAGTGAAGCTGAAAACCCCTCTCCTAAAAACTCTTCTCTTTCCAAGCTTCCTGATTCCTCAGATCAACTTCTCCCTATCCCTGTAACAACCCATTAATGTGAAGAGGCAGAGAGAGTAAACTCTCTGGGACAATGAGTAGGTTAGTGAGAGAGTGAATAGGCCCCCTGTAGAGCTTCCTCTTAGAACAGGTTTCTTCCCCACCCTAAACAGGACTCAGCCTGCACTGAGGCCAGCTTTCAAGGCTAAGCAGGTGATACCCAGGGCAACTCCACCCCTTGCCCCTGCACACTGTATTAAAAAAACAGTTGTTTCTCCACTGTTCTTTCTAGCTCAGATAGCCTCAAGTTTAACATTTTCTACTTATGAGCAGCAAGCTCCTCCCTCAAGATCTAGGGTCAGCTTAATAAGAGTACTTCCAGAGGATAGGGGAAACCTGCTCCCCTCCTCTGCCAACTAGAGCCCCTCTATCTTCCCTTTTCTTTTCCCCCATCATCCTAGCCTGTAGAGTGTCTTGAGCCTAGAAGTCTAGCCCAGTAGTTTAAAGCTGGTATTATGCCCAATAGCTTTCTACTTCTGCTGACTCCGTATTGGACAACTTTCCCCCATTCTATTTCCCAACAGGAATAAGGGAAACAAGTGTTCCATCCTGTCTTTCAGATTATTAGAAAGGGTCCCCTACCACTACCACCACCAACCTCCAATATAATAGGTGAGAGTTTTCCCTATGACATTATTTCTCTGCTTATGGCACAGTGGGAAGAATACATGGAACTCTGAACTGGGAATTATAGAACCTGAGTTCAGATCCCATTTCTGTCAAAAAAAAAAAAAAAATACTTGTGTAATCTTGGGTGGATCAATGAACCTTTCTGGACCCTAGTTTCCTCATCTGGAAAATGAATGGTTTAGATTAAATGACTTATTTCCAGCTCTAGAGCTATCCCTCTAAGCCCCTTTTTCTGGGAGGCCACAACCTTAGGGAAGACTTCAGGAAACTTCTCCCAGTTAGGCATTCTGCTCTAGATCATCACAGAAAACCCATCCCCTTCTGCTACTCCAGTCCAAGTGTGGTTTTCCCATCTGTCCCTGTTTCTTCATCCTTGTGGCTGAAGGACCTCTCGAGAGGGAACAAGAGTGGGAAGATAAGTCTCATCCTGAAAAATAGCAGCCAGGGGCTCAGGAAAGAAAAAGAGCGGGATGTTTGAGAGGGATGGGAAGATTAGATGATGTCTCCAACTCTTCAGTGAAGTCTAGACTAGTCTGAGAAAGAGATAGGGACTTGAGGGGAGATGAGGATCCATTTTGTCCTTGCCCATACATTAACTTGGGCCTGTGCTTTATGTGTCCAACCCTCCCACTGATTGGACTTGCTCCTTTAGGGAGAGGAATGGTGGGAGGGAGGGAAGGGAAGCCAAGAGGCTACAGAGAGACATTTTTTAAAATGGGAGAGGAAAATCGCCCTCTCCTCATTGCCCCTAAAACAACACAGCTACAAGAGAATACTGTGATTGGCAGCTGCCTTTGGCAGGGGAGCCCCAGATGCTTCCTCCAATCACGATGTGGCAATCCCAAAGTTCCAAAACTCTGCACAAGAGGGGAAGAACAAGAGGCAGTTGGAAGCAAAGCTTCGGAGGAGCAGAGTGCTCTAGCCGGAGAAACTTGGTGCCTCAATGCTCACACACCCTCTGTCTAACTGCAGCAGGTCCGGGCAGCCAAGGCCAGGCCTTCACTATTTGGCTGCCCGTTAGGACATTTCATCTCCGGTGAACTCCAGCACCTGAGGGAAAAGATAAAAAAAGTTTTGTTGGAGTAGGTGAAAGAGAGGAATTTTCAAATTTCTACACTAAGTGAGTTTTCCTGAGCACTAAACCCACAGGAAATCCAGTGATAGGATTTACAGAAAATAAGGAAAGGATTTTGACCACTTTTCTTTGGGACTGTCAGAGCTCCCAGTGGTCTCTGGTTCTCCCAACTATTAAGTTTCACATGGAAACAGTGGTATTGGATCCGGGCTTTTGTTTAGACAGGTGAAGATGAGAATAATGGGAAGGGATTTTTAAGTAGAGAGAATAGCATGAGTATAACTACAGAAGTAAGAGATTTTTATGTATATATATATATATATAACATATATCTCTCTCTCATATATAAATACATATACATATATATGTGTGTGTGTGTATATAAAAAATCCAATAGAGAGATATATAGATACTCCAGCTTGGCTCAAGTTTTAAGTCTGTAGGAGCAAGAATAAGAGAATGGACTTTATTCAATAGACAAAAGGAAGCTTTTGCAAGTTTTTGAGTTGGGAGGAGGGTGTAACATAAGCAGTGGATAGAATACTGGGCCTGGAGTCAAGAGATTCATTTTACCAAGAGTTCAAATTCAGTCTCAGGCACTTACTAGCTGTATTACCCTGGGCAAGTCACTTAAACTTGTTTGCTTCAGTTTTCTCATCTGAAAAATGAGCTGGAGAAGCAAATGGCAAACCACTCTAGAACCTTTGCCAAGAAAATAGGGTCATGAAGAGAAAATCACAAGCAGAGCTTATTTAGGAGGCTCTTTCTAGCAGCCTGGAGTAGAATAGACTGAAAGGGAAAAGAAGCTAGTTTGGGGAAATGGTTTTTGATCATTTGAGCAAAATATAATAAAAGATCCAACCATTGTGGAAAACAATTTGGAATTATGGGGTGGGGGTTGGGGGGGTGGGGAGGGTGATCTAAAAATGCATATCCATTGACCCAGAGATTACATTGCTAGACATCTACTCCAAGAAGATCAAAGACAGAAGTGAAAAAAAGGCCCCATTATTTGCCAAAATGTTTGTACCAACTTTTGTGGCAGCAAAATACTAGAAATGAAATAGGTGTCCATCAATTATAGAATAACTGAACAAACTATGGCTAATGAATGTAATAGAATATTAGGAATATAATTGTCCAATTATGAGAGACAATAAGAAGCAATGAATATGTGGAATTCAGAGGAAGAGGAGAAAGCTTGTATAAACTAACACAAGGTGAAGTAAACAAAACCAAGAAAACAATCAACACAATGACTACAATAATATAAATGGGAAAGAAGAGAAAGGCATTAAAAGAGCTGAATGCTGAGTAATTATAATGACTAATCTTAGCCCCAATAAATGCGCCTCCTTCCTTTCCAGGGAGAAAGAGGAGACTCTGAATACAGAATGTTGCATATTCAGTCTGATTAGTCAACTGTTTTTTCTTTGTTACAAAAAAAAAAAAAAAAAAAAAAAAAAAAAAAAAAAGACTTGAGTGGAAAAGGGAAAAGCCAGAAATGACTGTGATATAAATATAAAAGGTACCAATAAAACATAAAAGAACTTTGAAATAACAAAATTACTTTTAAAGGTTAGGTAGGCTCTGATGAGGGTGGAAGTGTACATGTAAAGGTGATAAAACTACAGGACTTATTGACAGAGGAAAAAAGGAAAAAAACAAGGATGATTTTAAGATTTCAAGAATGAGTGACTAATATGAAAAGATGCTCCAAATCATTATTGATCAAAGAAATTCAAATTAAGACAACTCTGAGATACCACTACACACCTGTCAGATTGGCTAAGATGACAGGAAAAGATAATGACGAATGTTGGAGGGGATGTGGGAACACTGGGACACTGAGGCATTGCTGGTGGAGTTGTGAATGAATCCAACCAATCTGGAGAGCAATTTGGAACTATGCTCAAAAAGTTATCAAACTGTGCATACTCTTTGATTCAGGGGTATTACTACTGGGCTTATATCTCAAAGAGATTTTAAAAAAGGGAAAGGGACTCACATGTGCAAGAATGTTTGTGGCAGCCCTGTTTGTAGTGGCAAGAAAACTGGAAATTGAATGGATGCCCATCAATTGGAGAATGGCTGAATAAATTGTGGTATATGAATATTATGGAATATTATTGTTTGGTAAGAAATGACCAACAGGATGATTTCAGAAAGGCCTGGAGAGACTTACATGAATTGATGCTGAGTGAAATGAGCAGAACCAGGAGATCATTATACATGGCAACAAAAAGATTATATAATGATCAACTCCAATGGATGTGGCTCTCTTCAACAATGAGATGATTCAAACCAGTTCCAATTGTTCAATAATGAAGAGAATTAGCCTCACCCAGAGAGAGAACTATGGGAAATGCGTGTGGACCACAACATAGCATTTCTACTCTTTCTGTTATTGTTTGCTTGCCTTTTTGTTTTCTTTCTCGGGTTTTTTCTTTCTTTCTAAATCTGATTTTTCTTGTGCAGCAAGATAATTGTGTAAATATGTATACATATATTGGATTTAACATATACTTTAACATGTATTGGACTACCTGCCATCTAGGGGAGGGGTGGGGGAAAAGAGGGGAAAAGTTGGAACACAAGTTTTTGCAAGGGTCAATGTTGAAAAGTTCTCCATGCATATGTTTTGTAAATAAAAAAACGATAATAATAACAAAAGAATGAGTGACTAAAAGAATGGTGGTTCCACTAACAGATATGGATGGGGTCATTAGGAGGAAGAAATGGTTTTGAGAATGTTTTATTTCATTTTTAAACATGATGAGTTTTAATAGAGATCTCTGCGATCTAGGAACATATCTAATTGGCTGTTAGAAATAAAACATTTGAGAAGGAGAAAAGAAAGACTAGAAAATATAAATTTGAGGATTTATGGCATAAAGATGATAATCGAGGTCATGGAAATAGATGAAATTACAGAAAGAGAAGAGAAGAGAACCATAAATGAAACCTTTGCTAACACTCACATTATGGGGGGGGGGGGGAGTTACAAGAGGAGAAAAGAAAAAATAGATTAAGAGACTAGAGAAGAAATAGATATAGTGAAGCCAAGAAAAAAATTTCAAGATCAAAGAGGTTAGCAGTAGTATAAAATGTTACAGAGAAGTCATGAAGGATAAGGACTGAGAAAACCAATTGGATTTAAATATTAAAAGTCACAAAGTAACTTGGATCAAAGTGCAAATTAGAAGAAGTCAGATTAAATAGAACACAGAGGTAAATATAGAATTAGTACATAAAGAAAAGTGAATGTTGATGACTTGAGAATTTGAATACTGAAATTAAAATATAAAATATAGCAGTTAAAAGGAGTAGCAAGCATGAAGGGGGGGGCTTTTTAAGAACTGATGAGATCTGAACACTGTTTGTGGGTCAGAAGGAAAAACAATTGAGAGGGAGAAAGAGAACATACAAAGGGGGTGGTCGGTGCAGGGGAGAGACAGAGATAGGGGAGAGAGACAGACACACACAAAGAGAAACAGATTTCCAGGAGGAGATAACAAGAGATAGGATCAGGGTACAATGGTAGGCAGGCTTAGCCTTGGGAATTCTTTTTCCTGTGAGAATAGAGGAAAGCAGGAGAGAATGGGTGATGAGAAGAAATATTGTGAAATATGGAAAAGGACTGTTAGAGGAAACTTACATTAGATGAATTCCACCTCTTACAAAAAGAGATAATATTATCTGCTGGGGAGAGGAGACTTAAGAGCAGGATGTATAACTGGGATTGAAGAAGAAACATCTAAAAAGAGCTACATACAGTGAAGGTCCAGTTGAGGGAGCTATGTTCCCATGGACTAAGTAGCTCTGGTCTTTGCTTAAGACTCTGTTTGTTTATTTCATCATCTTTTAGCCTACAAGCTCCTTGAAGGCAGGTATAGCAAGTGTTTTATGAGGCCCATATAGAACACTACCATACACACTCCAGTATTATACAATCTATTTATGCTACCAATCTGCTGAAGGTGACAACAATCCAAAAATAAGACTAATCTTGGGGGCATGGAAAAGGAAACTTCTGAATGAGAAGCACCTGGGAGAATGGGGAGGTGGCTCTCTTGGATGGCTGAAAAGCCCTAGGAGGACCCCAAGGAGAACCAATGTCTCCAAATTGCTACTTTAGTTGGCTTTCTAACCCAGGTGTTCTTAAATATTTTCTGTTCACAGAGCTCTTTGACAGTCTGGTGAAGCCTATGGATCCCTTCTCAAGATAAATGTTTTTAAATGCATAAAAATAAAAACCATAGAATTACAAAGAAAATCAATTATATTGAAATAATTATCAAAATATTTTTAAATAGGTTCAAAGATATTAAATGAAGAACCTCTGTTCCAAATGTTTCAAGTTTGAATAATTTTTTCTTTTTGCGAGACTGAAATTGGTTAACAAAATTGGGGATTTTTAGCCTGGAAAAAGAGAAGGCTTAAGGAAAAATGAATGCTGTTTTCAAGTATTTAAAGGGCTGTCATATTAAGGATTGGATAGACTCTAAGATTGGATTAAACCATTTGGTTCCAGGAGCAATGGCAGGAAATTGCAAAGCAAAGGCAACATCTCAATGTCTGCATAAACTTCCTAACAATGAGAGCTGTCCAAAAGTAAATGGGCTGCTTGGGAAGTAGTGGATTCCTCCATATAGAAAGATTTTAAGCAAAGGTTGGATGACTACTAGTTCAGTGTGACGGAGATAAGATTTTTGTTTAATTATGGTTGGGTGGATAGTAAACTGAGATCCCTTCTAATTCTGAAATTCTGTGACTTGGTAAATTTAAACTTCCCCAGGGCTTGTCTTCAGTTGCTGCTGCCTCAATCTCTAGTGCTTAAATACTTTTTTTAAGTATATAGTTTTATCTTTATTTGATAGTACTATTTGGTTACACATACTTTACAGCCCTCCATAATATAGCTCCCAGTATTCTTTCCATCCTTATTATGTATAATTCTCCTTTCTATACTCTTTATTTTAGTAAAACTGGCCTGTTAGTAATTCTCCATTTACTAAACTCCTGCCTCCATATACATGCCATTGCTAATATCTGAGATTAGTACTTAAGGGAGGAAAGGTTTTCACACCCAAAAGGCCAACTACATATGTGGGGTGTAGAGGAAGCTACAGTAAGAGAAAGAGAGAAAATGGCTTGGGACATCAAAGAAAGTCTTCAACTAGCGCTAGGTTTTCATTCTACTTTTGTCCACACTGTGCCCTTTGCCTGAAAAATTCCTACCTACCCATCCTATAGGGCCCAGCTCAGATGCCTCTTTCTCCATCAAATCTTGATTTTTCTCCTTAGAAATGAGCTTGCCTTTGTGCCTGTACAGATGTCCTTTGACATTATATTCTGTGTCAGTGATATGCAGATATGGTCTGAATTGTAAGATGCATGTCTTTTCCATCTTTTTTGTCTCTCATAGCAACTAACCTTGGGCAAAGTGAATGCTAAAAAAATATTTGGTGTGAGAATGAATAGTAATCTGCTGACCAAAAGCAGTCCCAAGACAGAGTCTAGGACCCCAAAAAAGTTATTCCTATGAAGGAAGAAAAGGAAGATCACAAGCTCATCAGAAGTTCTCCTATTTTGCATATGAGAAAACTGAGACTCAGAGAAATTAAGGGATTTCCAAAGTCAAAAAGGTAGAAAGGAACAGAGCTGGGATTTGAACTCGTCATTTGCCCAGATACAGACCCATGACATGAGCTGGAATTTGCCTCCAAGTTCAGCATTCTCAGATGTGCATGCTGCTTAAGCCAGATGATATAGGATGACTCAGGATGCCAAGGAGAGGGCATGATAGACCCTCCAGCCTTCATCAGCAACCCCTGGCTCACCTCTTACTGTCCTTCTCTGGGTGTTTCCTCCTCCTTGAGTGTCTCCTGCTTCCTTGCCCGGAAGTCTTCTTCTAAAAGGCAAGAAAGATGCTCTTGTAAGTTTCATCCTTCCCTATCACTTGTAGCCCAGTACAGACCTATCACATTAAGAAATCTTTCTAGAACTTGGCTCTTTTCAACAACGAGGTGATTCAAGACAATTCCAATAAATTAATAATGAAAAGTGCCATCTGCATCCAGAGAGAGAATTCTGGAAACTGAATATCATCAAAATATAGTATTTTCACCTTTTTGTTGTTGTTTGTTTGCTTGTTTTTCCCTCTTCATCTGATTTTTTTGCACAGCATGATAAATGTGGAAATATATTTAGAAGAATTGCACATTTTTGATGTGCATTGGTTTGCTTGTTGTCTTGGTGAGGAGAGAGGGAGGAGAAAAGGGAGAAAAATTTGGAACATGAAGTTTTGTAAAGGTGAATGATGAAAACTGTCTTTGGATTTTTGAAAAAAAAATAGTATTTAAAAAAAAAATTTAAAGGAAAAAAAACCTTTCAAGACTAGGCAACAGAAATGCTTCCATTTTTCCTTGCATACTTTTCACTTGGATTGACATTACTACTTAACCTCACACCTATTTTGTGACCTAGGTCTAGTTATGGTTCACTAGACCTGTGATCTATGACCTGAGTGGAATAATTTCAACTTTTCTGAGTTTCAGTTTACTCAACTATAAAATGAAGGAGCTAGACTATAGATTTAAGAAATCTTTAAGAAAGAATCTTTTTAAAAAATCACTTTAAGAAAGTTTCTTCCGGCATTCAAGTTCTTCCACATCACATAAAATTCTCCTATTATCCATGGATGACCACTATGCATAAAAGCAAATAATTAAGGGTTGACTAAAATTTAACATACTGCCTCAAGAGGTGGTGGGGTTATCTCCTTGGAGGTCTTCAAGAAGAATCTGGACAACCACTTGTTGAGTATATTATAATGGAGGGGTTCCATTCATGTTTGATTTGAATTAAATAGCCACTAGGGTTTCTTCCAACTTTAAATTCTGTGTTTCCATGAAAGGCAAGGACCATCTCTTCTATATCCTAAATCTGAGCTCTGGCCTCTATCCCCTCCTTCCCCCAAAAAAACTCCCAAAACAAAAATCCATCACTCCATTCTCTCTTACAGCAGCTACCTTTTCACTGATTGAATTTCTCAATTATTCCAGGATAGGCATCAAACCAGGTATCTCTCCCTTTGTGGCTCAAGCATTAGGTTGTGGGCTTAGAGGAAGCAGCACCTTTTAGTTCACCCCAAGTCTCAGAAGTTTAGGATAACTCAAAATGAGAAAACAACCATGTTTGTATTGGAGTCAAGATCATCAGCAAACATTATCATTTTAATTCAGTCTGCAGGATACTAGAGTGGGATGAGAGAGTCTATAGCCCAGCTATCCTACCCACTAACTCTGGACACAATATGACACTGTGAGAAGAACACTAACTCAAATCAAAGGACCTGGGTTCAAATTCTGCCTATGATGCTTACTATCTGTGTAAACTTGGATAAGACACTTAACTGCCCCTGGGCCTCAGTGTTTTCAGCTATAAAATGGAGACAGACTAGCTGGCTTCTGAGGTGCCCATGATCTTATCTTTGATCTTATCTCCAAATTTACTAGTTCTTTTGTCATTGTGTGCTTCAAGGGAAGAAGACGAAGCTTTATTAGTGGCTAGAACTTTGGAGAGCAGGAGATAGTTTATTCAGTACTTCTGGGGTCCAGCTGGTGAGGTTCTGATAATTACTCCCCTCTAGCTCCTTCTCCAGTTTCTTTGTGCTTCCTCAATTGTGCAATGTGTATAGAACCCTCCCAAGATCTTGGCTGAGAATCACCAGTTTCAAGAAGTTGACCATGTTGGACAAAAATCCAAATGTCAGTATTCTATTTTTGGAAATTTTGTCCCTCCTCCCTCTCAGTCCCAGTAGGTTAAGTCCTTACCACACGCATGGCCTTCCACGTCATCCAGGAGATTAGCTGTAGATGCTGCAGTCCCCAGCCTGCCCTTCCATTCAGGAAAACCAATCAGTTGCTTGGTCTATGATGCTGTCTACATCCCATTCTGCTCCCTCCAGCCACTCACGTACTAGGTGCCTATTCACATCCTCTCCAGACACCAGGTTCCCAGTCTAGATCCCAGAGTTTCCTCCAACTCTCTCTTCCCTTTGATTTCTCCCTCTTGAAAGAGAGATAGACTTCAGAGTATATCAGTTGGTATGAGGTATCTATGGTACCTCTTCCCATATTACAGTCTATGGCTCCCATTTCTCACAATACTCTAGAGAATCTTCACTGCTTATTGAGCATGTTCATCTATTCCCATAAGAGTCTGGGAGCTTCAGGAAAGGTTCCCCAGAACCCCTACTCTGTACTGTATCCAAGCAAGGACTTGATAGGAATAAAGAGAAAACCTTCTTATTAATATAAATACGAGACAAAAGATAGGGCTTGAGCTTGATATCTTTGAAATAATGATGTGGAAAGGATTATGAATTACCTCAATTGGTGAAACAAAAAAAAAATTAGATTGTTTATACAAAGATACAGATTTTCACAGATTGTGGGATAGCTTCCAGTCATCCTTAAAAGATGTGGGATGGCCTGTTGGCCCATCTTCATTCCTCTTTACTCTGGCATCCTATCCTCATTTCCTCATTTCACTGACCCATCATTCAAAAGCTAGGACTAAGCAATGTAAAAGAAAGGAATGACTAGTAATGAGGAACAACCAAGGACCAAATATTGAATTGAACTGACAGAAATGGGGCTAGATACCCCATTATGACTTGGGGAAGTACTAGCCACAATCCAGTTGGGTACCTCACCTGTTTTAAGAACTCACATTCACATCCTCTATTTTGAGAGTACACACATGCACACACACACACACACACACACATACACACATACACACACACACACACACACACACACACACACACACACACACACCCTTCCTGGCCAGGGAGGAGCCAAGGATACGACTGGTGCTTCAACAACTGTTTTCTCTTTGTCTTCCTCATCTTGGTCTTCTCAGAGAAGGCCCTGGCAAGTTCAAACAACTTCCTCCGGGTGGCTGTGAGCAAAACAGGAGGGACAGAAGTATAAACGACTCTGGTTGGCACCGAGGGGCCCAGAGACTTAACCCTTTCTGTTCTAATGGGCAGGGAAAGGAAATATAGTTTAATTTTTCTTCTTGTTTCCCCTTTTTTGAAAGGGGGAAAGCAGTTTAACTGTGGAAAGGACCAGGAAGAAAGGATGTAGGACTGAGGCTGAGAGAAGAGTACAGGGCTGGGGGGAGGAAAAGAGGAATGGGTCAAAGAAAAAGGAGAAAAGGGGATATATAGGACTGAGGCTAAGAAAAGGGTACAGGACTAAGGGTGGGGAGAGGGGGAATGGGTCAAAGAAAAAGAAGAAAAAAGGATATATAGGGTTGGGGCTAAGAAAAGGGTACAAGGATGGAGTGAAGAAATGGGGAATGGGTATATAGTATTGAGACTGAGAGAAGGGTACAGGGCTAGGGGTGAGGAAAGGGGGAATGGGTCAAAGAAAAAGGAGGAAGAAGGTACAAGGCTAGGGGAGGAAAGAGACATAGGACTGGGGCTGAGGGGAGGGCACAGGACTGGAGCTGAAGGGAGGGAAAAGGCTGGGGGAGGGAGAGGGCACTGGACAGTGCCAGGAGCTGTAAGAAGAGACTGCCAGAAGGTGAAAGGGTCAAAGAGAATACAGGGACATCTGCTGCTTAAGAAGGGGTGCTATCTGAAACTTGGCCAGCAGGGGCAGCATAGGACACCCCAAAGGCCATGGCAAACAAGCCAAAGATCCGGGCATTCCTCTTCCTAACTCCTCCAGAACAAATCAAGTGCCTTTCTCCTCCCTTCTTTGCTCCCTCCCTCTCCCTCCCAAGCAAGCAGGGTTGGTTCTAGGATTTCCATGACTAATCCCTGATCTTCCCCGAAATGGAGCCTGAATCACCCAATCTTTGTACTTTGGGGGCACCGCAGGGAGAGCAGCACGGGAAGAATTGGGTGCCCCTGAGCACTGGTGAGAGACTGGCACAGCCTACCATGGAAAAAGGCTGAAAAGAGCTGGGGCAGGGAAAGGGGGCACTCACTCAGGCAGCCGGGTACAGGGTCAAGAAGGACTTTTTAAAACTGCCCAGGAAGGAAGGGGAGATGTGGAGCAGATAAATGGACCCTTTTTTAAAAAGCAAAATAATTTCTCCTGCACTGTACAAGGCAAGGTTTGACTTTCTGCAGAGGGACTGGGCTGAATGTGGGGTGGGGCGGGGCGGGGTGTCAAGGGATGGGAGGAGTTTGGCAGCAGCCACAGATTTACTTTCCTAAGCATGTCTGGCTGTTTGGCTCTAGATGATGTGAACATGAGTTTGCATTCCCTATGCACATGCTGATTAGCGGGTGTGCAGGAAATACTGGGAGGGCGGGGGCTGGGGAAGGAGGAGTGGGAAAGGGGAAAACCACTAGGGAAAGCCAGCCTGGCATTAAAACCTTACTACAAACAATCAAGAGTTGGCTATGGGGCAAAATCCTGGGTGGTCCTCCTCCTCCTCCTCCTCTCCCTTTCCCATCCCCTCCCCCTTCCTCCCAACCCCTTGTGCCTAACAGGCAGGGAGGACCTTCAATAGAGGGGAATACCTGAGCCCTGAATCCTGGGCACTCCACCCTGCTGCCCCAAGTGGGACACTCACATTTCCCCATGTGCTTCAACTTGTCCCTGAATAAGGCATCTTCAGACACGGCAGGGTTGGCTTCGCTGGCTCCCAAGGCAGCATCACCTGAAAGGGAGCACCCAGGTGAACGGCAGCAGCCAAGGGCTCATGACCCCTGAGGCACTAGGGGAGGGATGAGTCCCCCTGAGTTGGGCTATGAAGGGGCTCGTGGCCCTTTCCATGGTCCTGTCATGTCAGGGGTCACCAAGTCCTGGCTATCAAGTGCAAGTTCAGAATTGCAGATCAAGGTGGAACATGGGATAAAAGAGAAATTATTTTCTGTGCTTAGGAAGTTAAAAGCAAGAAGATAAGCAGGTACTGCTGCCCTCTCCTTCCTATATTCTGGAACTCCCTTTTCTTGTCAAATAGGTTGAAGGAAATAGGGATGCTTGGGCTGAGAAGACTAGGGGGAACATGAAAGTATCTTTGAGTATGTAGAAGGAGTTAGAAGCAAAGACAAAACTAGGAGCAAAGAGGCCAATCTAGACTGAAGTTAGGGAAAACATCCTTAAAAAGTCAAGCCATCCAAAAGCAGAATGGACTACAATGGGAGATGCTGGGAACGCTCATCCTCCAAAGAAGGCTTCAAGGGCATGGCACTTTCCAGATAAGTAGCTTGCAACCCTCCAATTCAGTGTCCCCCTCCTTCTCCTCCACCCAGGTCTTAAACTAACTAATGACCTGCTTCAGTCTTCTTTCCAAAATGAGATAAGCTGCTGCTACCATAAACTCTATACTAAGCAAAGGGGAATGGGGGCATGAGGAAAAGCAGTTTTCTGGGAGAAAGGACCACGGTGTCAGAGACAAGAGTGGGAAGGAAAATAAAGGGGAAGAGGGTGATTCGGACTGCTAGCTGCAAGTCTGTCTCTCCTGCCTATTCAAAAACAGCCCTATAGTCCTTTCCCTGTCCTTCCCCAGTCATTAATCCCAAGGTCATCCTGCCTCCTAAATTCTACTCTGAGGTCATTACCAAGTTCTCAGAAGCCTAGTAGCCTTTGGTTAATTCAGGATCAAAAACAGAAGGGTCATTAAGACACCCTGATATATCTCCGGCTACATCTAAGCTCCTCAACCTTCTGCTTACTAATCAGTTCTCCTGGATTTTCTCTCTCCAAGCTGGGATTGGTTTAGAGCACAATCCTTCTGCCCTCCCTTCAGTTAGGGGGAAACGTCCTCCCCTCCTTATTATATCCTGTATGGGGGAAGTCCCTGGCAGAAGCTGCTTAAAGCTTCTAAGAGAGGCTTTCTTCTTTGAGAGAGAGCAGTTATAGGGAGCTGAGGTCCAATATTAAATAATGGCTTCCAGACCATAGGACCCAAAGAAGACAAATCCTGGCTTTCGATATACTTTCAGCATAATGTAATAAATAAAAGTTCACATTCACTTTTTGGAGCAGACTTGGGATCTCATTGATAGAGAGAACTCCCTAATTATCTTATTCTTCTTTTTCTTTTCTTTTTCTATTTTTTAAGGCAATTAGAGTTATGTGACAGGTCCAGGGTCACATGGTTTATAAGCTTCTGGGTGAGGCCTGATTTGAACAGGGCCAATACTCTATCCACTGCTCCACCTGGTTAATCCTTACTTTTCTATTCATATTCCCAGCACTTTCAAGTAGTTATGTGCTTAATAAATGTTTTATTTATTCATTAATGCATTCCCCTTAACCAGAGCAGAGTAGACTGTATGTATAGAGAAAGCAAGATCTGAGCTCATTCCTAAAAAGCAAAGTATCTTTAACTGGAGAAAAAGGAGGAAGTATGGTATGATTTCCTTGGTATTGAGGAATTCCCAGTAAGGCAATTCCTTCTATCAAGGAAGATCAGTGCTCCAAATCAATCTATATATATTGGAAGGGTGCTTGAATAAAGGCCTTTTCTAATTCCAAGATTGCCCAGGAATTGAAAACAGCTCACAAAGTACTTTCTTCCCAATAACTCTGTGAGGTAAATATGTATTATTATCCCCATTTTACAGATGAGCAAAACAAGGTTCAGAGACATGAAAGTGAACTGCCCAGGGTCATGTAGTTCCAAAAGGCTTTGGCCAACTAATAAATGATTACTTTGCTTCCTTGACTAAGGATTCTTAACTCTTTTAGTGTGTCATGGACTCTTTTGGCAAGTAGTTGAAGCCTAGGAAATCTTTCTTAGAATAATGGTTTTAAAATACATAGGAAAATAAATTATTTTAAAATATAGTTATACATTATAATATATAGATATTAAAGCAAGTTCACGGACCCTAGGTTAAGAATCCCTGATCTCAACAGTCCTAGGGCCAGGGGCTAAGATGGAACAATGGGAGAAAAGTAAATATATTTTCCAGGAAGGGCACACTCCTTTATCTAGAAGGAAAACAGTTGGTCTTTAGAATTGCTCCCCCCCCTAACTTTTCAAACTTTTCTCCCCTGCTCCTCACTCTTCATGAGGAAGAGTACAAACTGAGAAAGAAAATTATAGACCAATTTCACTAATGAATATGGAGGCAAAAATGCTAAATAAAATACTAGCTACCCCAATATATTACAATTTCCTTTATTATGATTATGATTTTCTATCTCTGTATAAGATAATATGTTTGGTGGCTCTCATATTGAACTTGTCCCTCTTGCCTCTGCTCTTCTCTTACTCTCACTACCCTAAACCAACCTTCCTGGAAGTAGAATAATTTAAGTCTCCTTTTCCCCACTGGGCAGCTAGGTGGCGCAAATAGATTGGAATCAGGAGATTCATCTTCATGAGTTCAAATCCAGTCTCAGACATTTTTATTACCTATGTGATCCTGAGCAACTCACTTAATTTCATCTATAAAATGATCTAGAAAAGGAAATGGCAAACCACTGGAATATCTATGCCAAGAAAATCCTAAACAATGTCACAAAGAGTCAGACCAAAATGAAACAAGCAAACAACAAATTTCCCACACATTGGCCTAGTTCACTAAGATGAGGAAAAGCTTTTCCCCATCTTTAAAAAGGAACTTCTTATTCTTAGTCTTCCCTTTGCTCCAGGATCCAAATCTGAAATAACAATGAAAGCAAGGGCTGGGAAGAGGTTGTGGGAAGGGGTATTCTTTTGAAAGGCCTCTGTTCAATTTAGGTCTTAGGTAGGAGAGACAGCTGGGGTCAATGGGGTTTACCTGTGACAGTGGATGGAAAACCAAAGTCATTACTGACGGCCATGTTGCTAGATTTGGATTTCTGGGACTCGTATTTCAATCGATCTGGAAAAGGAAAAAATAATCCCCTCAGGTTACCTCACAGGCTGGATGCCCTTGGATTCATAGATAGGTACACCAAAGGTCTGGCTAGAGAAAGAGATCTTCACCTTTTTAGTGTCATAAACTTCTTTGGCAATCTGAAGAAACCTATGGACCTTTCCTCAGAATAATGTTTTTAAAGGCACAAAATAAAATATATCAGATTATAAAGGAAACAAAATGTTGAAATATAGTTATCAAAAAAAGGTTTTTTTTGTAAACAAAAACAAATTGGACCTGAAGTTAAGAACCTCTGGGCTACATACACATACACAAACTGTTCTAACTATTGGATACTGTGATGAAATTCATGAAAAGCAAAAAGTCCTTTCCTCCCTCCATTCCCAGCCTCCTACCCCTCTCTAGGGCAAGGAGGAAGTCTCGGTTCCTTTGAAGCTCCTTCATGAACTCTTCATTCTGAAGAAAGAGGGCAATCCGCTCATCTTCCAGGTACTGCTTCCACCGGCATTCCTCCTCCAGATTTCCCACCATGGGTTGGCTGACTTCCCCAAGCCCTAGCTTTGGGGGGCCACTCTGGGTATTCTGCAGAGAAGAGACAGGCACTGCCATGGGTGTATGTATGGAGACATACATAGACATCTAATCAACTTTTTCCTCAAGCTCCCATGAGATGCTCACAAGCATTACTTCCAGTCTAGTTACATTAAGAGGAAGAAGTAGTCAGGCCCCAGGATGAGGGAATGTGCCTCAATATAATGGTATAAGATACTGGTATATGAGTACACATACACACACACACACACACACACACACAACACACACACACACGCCCCTTCATTCCTGGTCCTGAACTAGGAAGCTACTCTGTAATTAGAAAATTGTAGAAACATAAATTTAGAACTGGAAGAGAAATTTAAGGCTATTTAATACAATTTTACAGATGATGAGGTTGAGGACCACAGAGACAAAGTAACTTGCTGATGGTCACAAAGGTATAAAGTAACAGATTAAAATTTGTAGCTTCTAGTTCAGGTCCAGAGTTTTTCCCCAGACTGCCTTTACTCATGGCTTTTCACAATATGGTCCTAAATGAAACGGGTTCTGACACTTTCCCAAAGTTAGATGGACTCAGTTGCCTCCAGGGCAGGTGAAGAAATCATAAACATGTGCCTGAGATTTGGGCATGGTTCTATGTTCCCTATTGCCATCCCAAGTCCTCAGGTACATATTCTGTGGAACCTCACTAGCCACTGATCATATCCTCTTTCCTGAGTCCTATCCATGATGAAGACTTTCCAATGGAGAGACTCCCAAACCCCTGCTTTCCTAATATGTGCTCTAAGTATTTTTTATATGATGGATATTTTATATCAGGGCATCTAGACCAAGCCAGGAAACTGAGAAGAGGTTTCCTGTTTGAGGTTGCTTCCCTCTGAACCCTAGAGTCTGAACTCAGAAAATTGGGAAGTGAAACGGGCAGATGACAAATCTCTTGCCTCTCTATCAACAAAACAGAACTTCTGGTATGGTTAATGGGAAGCAGCGGTAGGAGTAGACAGGAAAGAACAGGTCATTTCTAATTTCTGCTTTTAATATCGATCTCATCAACAGCTACTAGCCTCCTACAAGGGCTTCTTCTCCTCTTACCTGCAAACTATCCAGCTGCTGAGGCAGAATCCGAAGGAAGTCATCAGGAAGATTGCCCAGAAGTGGGGGGTTCCAGTTACGATAGCGCCTCTGGGTTGGGGGGACCCCAGCACTAGGCACATCTATCCTGTAGGGGAACAAGTAGAAGGGGGACAAACCAGTGAGACCAAAGGTTAGAACAATCAATGAGTGTCTAACTGGAGTGGATATTGCTGATGAGATGGAATTTGGGAGGAGACGGGCAGTGCCACTAGCTGCCTTCTCTCCTCATGCTCCAACTTCAGGTGAAGGATCTGAGCCATCCTTCATAGAAATCAGAGGGTTGTCTCAGAAAGAACCGTGGTCTGGGGATTAAGAAAGCTGGTTTTACTCCTAGCTTGCTACAAATTCCCTGTACAAGTCCAGGTATCTCAGTAGAGCTCAATTCCCTCATCTGTAAAAATCTACTCCCTGCTACCTATCTCTCAGGATTCCTGACAGCCTCTAATGGGATGGTACATATTCCCAATCAGCTGTATTCCCTTAGTTTTCTCCCTTAGCAAGATACCCTCCCTTTCCTCCACTACATTTTCATCTTGCTTCTGTGCATTCTCTTTCCCTTATAGATTGTAAGCTCCTCGAGGACCAAGGGAAGAGGGGATTCTGCCAAAGATGAGCACTAACTCTGTAGAATCTATGGACTAGAAGACGTTCCTTCCTATACTTCCTTCAAGGCCTGCAGAACAGGCCCCCAGAGCTCCTACAAGACATATGGTTTGCTGAATAAGGGAAATGACACATGGACAAACCAGCCTCGATGTTGGGAGTAGAGAGAAGGGAGTGTTCATTTCCTATGCCTGGTTTTGATTTTCCTGCCTTCTCCCTCCAAGAGTGACTCTTCCATTGGATAGAAGCTTTCCCTGGGTATCTCCCATCTTGAAAAAAGGTTTTTTCCTCCTTTTCATAAGGTCAGAGAATTAAGGCTGAAGGAGACCTCAGAGACTATGTAATCCAACACTTCATTTGGGGGAGGGGGAAGGCTAAGACAATTGGGGCTAAGTGACTTGTCTAGGATCACACAGCTAGTAAGTGTTAAATATTTGAAACCGAATTTGAATTCAGGTCCTCCAGACTTTGGACTCTCCACTGCATCATCTAGCTGACAACTTGATTAAATCCAGGTCTTTAATTTTATAGAGAAGGCAACCAAGACCTGGAGGAAGCAACTTTTCCCAGCTGGTTAATGACAAAATTAAGATTAGAACCCAGGTATTCAGTCCAGTGCTTTCTTCTCTACAACACAAGAAACAGTGTATCCTAGTAGACATTATTGGATCTATATGCATAACCTAATTTAAGCACTTACTAGGTATGTGACTCTGGACAAGTCATTTAACCTTAATATGCCTCAGTCCCTTCATCTGCAAATTGAGGATAATAATTAGCACAGTCAGGAGGTTTTTATAAGAGTCAAATGAAATAATATATGTAAAATAATCTATAAACCTTAAAGTTCCATAAACATCTACAGTAATTATTATTAATTATCATACATCATAAATTTATGGTTATATTGTATTTACATGTTTGTTATGAATTATTATTATTATAAGAGTTGAATGAAAGAATAGATGTAAAACAATCTATAAACTTAAAGTTCCATAAATGTCTACAGTAATTATTATTAATTATAATAAATTATAAGTTTATGGTTATATTTTATTTATGTATTTGTTATTAATTATTATTGTAAGTCAAATGAAATAATATATGTAAAATAATCTATAAACCTTAAAGTTACAGAAACATCTGTAGCAATTATTATTAATCACCATAAAAATAATTACTTTGCTACATTGTGGTAGATTGGTTGGTTGATTCTCCTCTGAAATCCCCTGTCAACCTCCCTGGGAGTCAAGACTCTCTGTGTGACGTGCTGATATCTTTTGAGTTCAGGATGGGAGAGGTAGAGGGAATTATACACCTCTCTCTGCCACATATGCCTTCCATTTCCTTCTTCGGTGTTCTCATCGGTTAAATGTGTCTGCAGCCCAGCCCGATCCCACATCTGACCCAGCCAAGAAGCAGAGCCAAAAGTCCCAGAGACCTTTATGCAGGACAGCGAGCAGTCCCTCGCTGGAGGCTGATGAGAGGGTCACTGGGAAGGGCAGAGACCTATCTATTAGAGGTCAGACAAGGCCCAGGCCCCAGCCACAAGTTCCACCCACTGGTTCCTTTGAGTTCTTGGGGGTGGGCGGACAATCAGGAAGCTCAAGCCCGAGCTTACTGAAATCTTGGAACATCGAGAGGCAAACCCCAGAGGCGCCAAGTTCGGCTCATAAACCAGTGAACTGGGGCCCTGGAATAACTCAGAGTCTCAAAAATCAGCTCTGGTCTGAATGGAATGTCAAAAATGCACAAGGAGGGGGTGGAGGGGGAATGCCAAGGCTGTAATTTCACTAGGAAAACTCCAGGCAGCCAAGACAAAACATTTTTTCCCTTTATAATAAGGCTTGATTCCATAGATCTATCATTTGCAGCATTACTTTGAGACAAGGACAGTCAGTAAACCGGTATTTATGCACTTAGTGTTTTCCCTCCCTCCCTTCCTCCCCCAGTTAAATTGCAAGCTCTTTGGGGACAGGTCTTACACTCTTATACCCCCAGCTCCTGGTACTTCATCATCTCTGTCTGGCATTCAAAGTCCTTCATCACCTAGCCCACCACCACCTTTCCAGTCTTCTTACACCTTATTGCTTCCCTACCCTGACCTCCATCCTTACTCCCACATGCTCTGGGACACCCCTTCTCCAGACTCTGGGCATTTTCTCTTCCTGTCCCCCGTTCCTGGAAGGTTTTACTTCCCCCTCTCCGCCTCCTGGCTCCCTTCCAGTCCCAGCTAAAATCCCACCTCCAAAAGGAAGCCTTTCCCAATCCACTTTAATTCCAGTGCCTTCCTTCTGCTGTCATTTCTGATCTCCCCTATCCCTAGCTTGTTTGTCCATAGCAGTCCGCATATTGTCTCCCATTAGACTGTGAGTTCTTGGAGAATGGGGGCTATCTTTGACTTTTTTTTTCATATCCCTCGATGCTCTCCCTAAGGCTTAGCTCACTGCCTGGTCCATAGTAGGTCCGTAGTAAGCTTTTAATGACTGACTGACTTGAGATCATTTAATAAAGTAATGCCAAACTCCCCCACTTATATTCTGGAATGAGTCACACTTAAAATAATGAAACAGGAAGCAACTTGAGAGATCATCTAGTCTAATTGTATCAACAAAAGACCCAGAGAAGGAAACCAACTTGCCCAGTCACATAGTGAATTAGTGGCAAATATAGAACTAGAATCCTGGTCTCCAGACTTCCTGCCCAGTGCCTTTTAATCATTGTTGGCAGCCGGTGGTAAAATGGAGAATGCTGAGAGTTACGAATACTCTGGGTTCAAATCTAGTTTCAGATATTTACTATGTGACTCTGGATAAGTCATTTAATCTGTCTGCCTCAGTTTCCTCACCTGTAAAATGGGGATAAAACAATAGCACAAGGGCAGCTAGGTGGTGCTGTGGATAGAGCACCAGTCCTGAAGTCAGGAAGACCTGAGTTCAAATTCAACCTCAGACACTTAACACTTCCTGGCTGTGTGACCCTGGGCAAGTCACTTAACTCCAAATGCCTCAGCAAAAAAAAAAAAAAAAAAAAAAAAAAAGGTGTTTTTGTGAGAACCAAATGAAATAATAATTGTAAAGTCCCTGGCATAGTAAAGTGCTACATAAATGTCAGCTATTATTAATCAACAAATACTTATTAAGCACCTGCTTTGTGCCAAGCACAGTAAATACAAAGAAAAACTGAAATAGTCCCTGCCCTCAGAGAGTTTACATTCTCTCTGGGAATTGATATGTATACATATAAGTATATGTAAAATCAATATAAGGTAATTTTGAAGATGGCCCTAGCACCCATGAGAATCAATAATAATTAGTCTCCTGCATTTGTTGAGTCATGTTTCAGTAATGTCCTACTCTTTGTGAGCCCAGTAGGGATTTTCTTGGCAAAGATACTGGAGTTGTTTGCCATTTCCTTTTCCAACTCTTTACAGAAAAAGAAACTGAGACATAAAGCGTCATATATCTAGGAAAGTCTGTGGCTGGATTTGAACTCAGGTTTTCCTGATTCCAGGCCTACCATTTTATCCACTGAGTCATCTAGCTGCCCAAATTTCCTGTATTACATTTAAGAGCATTATTTGGAGAAAGAATCTATAGTAAGTTTCCATAGATTTTGTATACACAACAAATACAAAAGTGAAAACTCCTGAGCTGGAGAATCTGTTTCTTTAACCATCCCTCTCTCAAAACAAAACAAAACAAGCTAAACTGCTTCTGCAGAGTAGGAGGGCATAAAAGTCACAAGAAAAAAAGTCATCCGTGGTTGTACATGTTACTAACAAAATTAAGAAAGGAGAGATTGAAAGAGTCAGAGCATTTAAAGCAACAACAACCTCCATTCATTTCTTGGGGGTGAGAATGATAAACACAACCTGGACAAAGGCAAGAAACTCAACCAGTTCTTTATTTCAGTCTTTATTTCAAAGGTTCTTGGGCACATGGATGTGGTACTGAAAGGAACCTAGAGATTATTTCAGTAATGGCAATAGGAATATCAGAATGTTGAGGAACAGGAAAAAAAAAAAGTTGGTTAGAACTAAAGACTTAGAGAGGAGTCCTCATAGGATTTCGGGGGTAATGGTCATGATATTCCCAAAGATATGGCTCAAGAGATCCAGAAGCAATCAATAGCAAGTGTTCAAAAGTCTACTAGAGCCACACACTTCTGATGGCTCTTTGAAGAAAGCTCCCATCCTGTAATCGTATACTATCATTCACTAAAGTAAACATCAAATCTTTGCTTTGCTGAGGTTCTAAAAAAACAAATGTACATATTTATACATAGAAGAGGCAACATAGAAAATGGGAGAGAGCTTCCCTTGAAGCAAAAAGATGTGGATTCCAGTCCTCCCTCTAACACTGAGGTTCTCAATGTGTGGTCCTTTGACCTTTGGGGGTCTCTGAGACCCTTTCAAGGGGTCCTACAGGTCAAAACTATTTTCATAATAATACTCAGATGTTACTTGCCTATTAAAATACTTCCCCCTTTTCCAACTATATATCTGTGTGAGGCCAGATTTTCTTCATATACTCTAACCAAAACAACATTATCTTAACAGATGGAATGCAGCAGCAGATGAAGATCCAGCTGCCTTCCATTAAGCCAGACATTAAAGAGATTTGCAAAAGTATGTAAAACAGTGCCACTCTTCTCACTGATTGTGTTTTGGAAAATAGTTATTTTTCATGAAAATGCTATTTTATTAACATTAACATGAACATGTTAAATTAATGTAATTTTAATATTAACATATTAAAATGTAATGAATTTATTGTTTTTAAATGAATTAATAAAATTTTAAAATCTATCATTTTAATTTCTATTACAACAAATGTTGAAAGAATGTTGCTATTCAGTTGTGACCAACTTCTCATGACTCCATTTGAAGTTTTCTTGGCAAAGATACTGGAGTGATTTGCTATTTCCTTCTACAGTTCAATTGACTGATGAGGAAACTAAGGCAAACAGTTAAATGACTGGAACAGGATCACACATCTTCATGAGATCTCATCTTCATGATTCCAAGTCTAGTGTGCTCTTCACTGCAACATCTACCTAACCTTTTTTGTACAGATATAACCATATAAACAAAAGCTCTTTTTGGCCCTCGATCATTTTTAGCTGTAAAGGGATCCTAAGGACAAAAAGTTTGATAACCCATCCTGCACTGACTGCTCAGTTGGCTGTGTGTGTGTGTGTGGATTATTTAACCTCTCAATGCCCCAAGCAACTCTCGAAGATATTATATTGAAGAGAAAATGCCTGCATTAGTGGAGCACATTTCATCATCTGGGAGTTCCCCCAAACCAATGAAATCACAGGTGGCTATCTCTCTACCTGAGCTTAGTAATTACCTGCCATTATATTTATCTAGAATGTTTTATTATACTGACTAAAATTGCAGGTAGTTCTTTCAACAGTTACCTGAATGAGTGTACCCACTTTCAAGTTCTTTAGCATTAATTAAGCCAATTAAATGTACCCACTTTCAAGTTCTTTGGTATTAATAATGAAGCTTACTTTTTTTTTTTTCTTCTCTGTTAACAACAGGGAGTTGAATTTCTTCTTCTCTTCCCTCTCCCCGCCCCCAAATAAAAAAAGAATAGGAAAGATGAACAACATACTCTGGCTTTGTGAATAGCAGCTTCAATTTCTGCAAAGCACTGAGAGCTCCTGAAAAGCTGAAAAGGTCACTTACCCTGAACTCAAATGCACAGATTGTAGCTTCAGCTTGAAGGCCAGAAAGCTAAATGAGGACTCAAACTCCCATTTGTCTTTCTAGGGCCCCACATAAGAATCCTTGCTACTTCCTCTTTCTAGCTTACCTCAGAGCTTACTACTTAAGTAACTGGGTAAGTAATAACCTTCATGCACCTCAGTTTTCTATTCTGTAAAAAAAAAAGGGGGGGGGGCTTATGTGGCCTCCAAGATCCTTTCCAATTCTAGATCTATGATCCTGTTTGTGTATTCCCCTCAAATCCCTGCACACACACACACACACACACACACACACACACACACACACACACACACAAATTCAGAGGGAAATTCAGAGGGAGAGAGACAAAGACAGAGAGAGATAGCAGAATTGCTCCTATTTGCAACCCTGTAGTAAAAGCCTTTCCATTCCATAATCCCTAGGACTTTACAAAGGAAGCATTTGGCAAGAATAAGACCATCCTCCATTAATACCCTTACCCCTGGTGACCATTAAAAAGGCTCAACTACTTTAGGACAAAAAAAATTACTCCTGTTCCCTGATAATGCTACAATAGAATGCTGTGGCCTAGAGAATATAGTCATTTGTGGTGTGTGACCTCTCCACAGAACTCTGTCAACAAGTTGATTAGTTCCATATTCCCAAACTGTGGAAGAGTTTTGGTTTGAAAGAGGCCTTGAAAGACCTAAGTTCATTTCACTGCCTCCCAGTGACTCACTGGAGAAAGAGAGCTAACTCTTCTTTCTTTAAAAGTCATGTTAAGTCATGGGCTTTTAGAATTGAATCAAACCCTAGAGGCTATATTCTGCAATTGCTTCATTTGACAGAGAAGGAAACTGAGACCCAATGAAATGGCTTGCATAAGATCTCATACATGACATAACTAGAAACCTAGCCAAGAGTCCCTTCATAGTAAACAGTCCTTCAGTTCCAGTCCCTATTCCCTTATTCCCCCATAACCTGCTTTTCCCTTTCACAGCTTGGACTACCAACCAATCTTCTTCAAAATCTAGCCTTGTCTTCATAATAATAATAGTAGCAGCTAACATTTATATAGCATTTACTATGTGCCAAGCACAATGTCAAGTACTTTATAACTATTTGATGCTCACAACAATTCTGGGAGATAGGTGCTATTATTGTATCCATTTTCCAGGTGAGGCAGACCAGGTGAAGTGCCCAAGATCAAACAGCTTACTAAGTATCTGAGGTCAGATTTGAACTCAGATCTCCCTATTCTCCATCCTCTGCACCACCTAGCTGCAACCCACTTCCTCTCTCCATTCTATTCTAGTCAGTATTCCTAAATTATTCCTAAAATTTGAGTCTAAGCATGTTACCTTCTTGCTGAAAATGTACCTGTAACTTTTTGCCTCTAGCATAAAATACATCTTGTTTGGTTTTCAAAGTTCTTTCCAGTCTGACCCCAATCTACATTGCTGGGCTTATTTTATATCAATCTCCTTTACAACACTCTACATTCCCGCCAAGCTGACTACCATCCCAGAGCCCCATAGGATCGCAGTCTGTAGGGAGAAGGCAGAACAATGGTGAGAAAGAGTTCTCACAGCCTCCTTCACACACATGCTCTGACATCTCACCAATTCTTCCTTGATTCCCAAAGTGAATTCCTCCTGCTATAAGGGGAATTGTTAAACAAGCCACTATGATACTACTGGAGAATTGTTCTTTGTTCCTTGTCTTATGGTTCATCCCACTTACAGCCAATTTAAGAAGACAAAATATATTCTTACCTGGGAGGTGGGGTTGGGGGAGCCAGGGGATAAGGCCTGTCAAACATGTGCATGTGGTAGGCAGGAGGTGAATACACTGGTGGAGGCTCTTCATCAGAGCTATCTGGTTCCAAAGTCCGTTCCAAAATCTAACCAGAGAGCAAAAGAGATCAATTTTTGTATTAAAATAGCACTTTAATAACAGTTCAAGAAAAGTAATAGTTCACCATTCTCTAATTTTGAGCTTTTCTCTTTCCTAAAGATTAATAAATTATTCCTCAATTATCTTTTTTTCAAGCTAAAAAAATTATATTGTTTCATATTTTAATGACCAAGAAGATAAATTTAGTATATGAACCCGTTTGATCTCTGAAAATTTGAAACCATATAAACTAAGGGAATTATAACATTTTAAAATGTAAACAATGACATATATCTATAGTAGTACTAATTTGATGTGGAAAGGGGATGGTAAGATTATGGCAATAAGATAGCCCAGGATATGCCAAATAGTCTGCTCTGACCTACAGCCAATTAGGTGTAGTATGTTTTGTGAATGTGTACCTCTTTCTTTCTAGATCAGAGGTAATTGTGTATGTAATCTTATTTCTAAAAATATTTTGGTAACTGTTGAAATATAATTTTTTTGTAACCCTATGTGTTTTATTGTATGCATTAAAAATTTTGAGAAAGGAAAAAAAAAAAAGAAATCAGATTTTCTCACTTTAAAAATAAATAAAGTTGCACTTTAAGTGTGTTGCATGTGATTAGAGGTCCTGAGTTCAAGTGCAACCTTTGGTACTTGTCACCTGTGTGGTGTGGGCAATTCATTTAACCTCCTGGACTTGTTTTTTCAAATGTAAAATGAGAGGGTTGGACTTCTTAGTAATTTCCAACATCTCTTCAAGCTCTATCTAAGATCGATTTTGTCTTATCCTCCCGACAATTTCCCAGTGAGACCAAGGATTATCAGTCCCTCCCCTTAGCAATAAAGAAACTCAAAGCTGAGGAAGAAAAGAAGGAAACCAGGAAGGACTTTTTTCAAAGTCAATTAATAAGTCACCAAAACAACGTCTCAGACTAAAAATATAATATTTAATCCACACTTCCCCCTCAGAAATTAATCCATGAGATGTCAGCCTTGGCAAAGGCTGGGCTGGGCAGAGGGTAGAGAGCATTGATTCCTCCCATTGGGGGCTACTCTGTCAACTTCTGGGATTGGGGAAAAAATGAAAAGAAAGCTCATAGGCTGGAATCTAGTGGAAGAGAGGACCAAGATTTCTTGAACTTTTTATTCTTATAGGTTCTTTTCACTTTGGGTGACAAAGAAAGTGGTTTCCAAGTACTGGCAAGCATTGTCTAGTCCCATGGGAGGGAATTTGTGATTGAAAAAATATCTTTAGAGATACTCCAATCTTAGTATGCACAACTAGTCTCCTTTTTTCTTCCTCTCCCTATTTTGGATTTTTCTCAGCAATCTTCCCTCTTTTTATTATTATTATTTTAATGGTATTTTATGTTTCCAAATACATGCAAAGATAGTTTTCAACTTTTATTTTTGCAAAATTCTGTGTTCCAAATTTTTCTCCTTTTCTCCCCCACTCTCCCCCTTCCCCAAGACAGCAAACAATCTGATTTAGGTTAAGCATGTTCAATTCTACTCCCTCTTTATGCTGCTGCTGGAGAAAATAAATGGCCAGGGATCCTCCCAAGAAATTAGGAATTGGGCAAAGGGATCAGCCAATGTATCCTTTTGTAAAGGGAATTCTGAAGCCCCTTACTGAGGGGCACTTTGCTATGGCCTTTCCCTCTACAATTGTGGGTACCATACATCATCTGGTACTTAAGGTTGCAAACATCATCTGTTTCTATTTCATTTTATCCTCACAAAAATCCTAGCAGGTCGGTGGTATTATATACATACACAATTACCTCTGATCATTTTAGAGATGGGGAAACTGGGGCTGAGTTCTTGCCCAAAGTCACCCAGCTAATAAGTGTCTGAGGCAGGATAGAGATGCCTCTGTGTCCAATATTCTAATCACTGTGCTGCCTCAGTCTCCCCAATTAGAATCTAACCACTCGAAAGAGGACTGGTTTTGCCTTTGCTTTTTATCCCCACAGTAAATAAAGTTCTGGTTTCTATTCTTTGTTCTCTGCCACTCAGCAGGTGTATGGTTAAGTCATCCAACTTCTCAACTTTTTTTTTCCTCATCTGTATTATGGGGCCGGGGCGGGGGGTGAAAATTCTTGTATTACCCACTCTCCTGTACAGGATTATAGGAAGGAAAATGAATACATTGCAAACTGAAAAACATCAAATAAATTTATTTAGACCCCAAGTTCTAAAGCTACTTTTGTAGCCTTCTCAGCTGGCCCACAACTGAAGACAGATCTGAGAATGGGGGCAGACTGGATTTCCTTTGGTGGGAGGTGAATAGGGACTGGATTTTGCCCAGTGCTGGGTCTTGATGTGAAACACAGAGAGAGGTACACGGTACTCAAGAACAAATACACACACCATCTCCTATGTGATGGCGCTTATGGATATGCACCCGTGGTTGTCCTGCGGAATGCACCAACATTTTTTCTTCGAGACAGAAACTATTTGCACAGCTGTTTTCACAAGCAAGAATGAACTTGACTGCTTAGCTGGCCAGGTCTGCTCCATGCCCATATTTCAAGAAGGGGAGAGGCCGACTATCAGTAGCAGCTGGCCTCCCACATGTCTAGCCCAATTTGGTCTTAGGATCACCAGGATAGGTCAGAATGATAAACTGAGCCTGGAGTCCACTCCTAGCCCTTTTTCTCCTTCATCACTGAACTACCTGGGACAGCTCCTTTTGGGGGGCCAGCCTGCTCTTGTTTACACTGGGGATGGGGGTCAGGAAGCTGCTGGTTCCCTTCCCCACCGCCACTGTTACCATCCCCAGAAAGCTAAGTCTCTTGTCCTTCCTCAGAAAGGCTGATGAACTAGACTCCTCCTCCTAGAGGAACCTAGCCAGAATCAGATTGTGTTCCCTGAAGGCCTGGTAGCTTTGAAGCTGCAATCAGATTCTCTCTCCCAGGGCCTCCAGCCTGAGAGCTCCTGAGCTTATTAGTATCACTCATTCCCAGAGCAGCAGAAAACAGATGCTGCTACCAGAGGGGCCCAGGCCCTGGCCCCGATTTGGAGGCAAAGTAAACGAGAAACCACAATGGCTCCAGCAGTGTTCCTTTGGCCAATGCTAATCCCGTTCCCATCTCTGGAATCCCCCTGCCTCCCTCCCTGGAGCAATATGTTTATTCTTCTGGTTCAAAAATGTGCTGAAGCTTTTGGCTTTGCAGCCTTCTTGTTTAACTCAGCGTGAGTGATAAATGGATGCCAGATGCTCTGGGATGGCTTGTTTTTCTGTCGTTTGCCTGACAGGTGATATTTTTCAATGGCAAGGATACCCCACAGCCCAGCACACCATCCATCAGCCCCTGGGGGATGAGGGGAGGCTTACAGTCAGCAGTTATTGTCATTCCAGCTGCTGCTAATAAATTTACTGAAGGACTCTGAGCTGGCTCAGTAGATCCGGGCCAACTGATGGACACAGAAGAGAGCTGGAAAGTGATGGGGTAGGGGGAAAGCATCGAAGAATAGGAGTGGGGGGGGGGAGCTCTGCAGAAAAGGTGGGGCACAGAGCTCACTCATTCAAGTAAAGCAAAAATCGTAGAAGTAGAAAACCCAGAGAGGTCTAGCCTCTCCCATTTTCTCATCATTGCAGGTTATTCTATGCATCATTAATAGGACAAAGGTTAGCGTGGGGAAAGTCTGGAGGATATTTTATGAGATGGGGAAAAAAAGAAAGAAATATGACCCTATCTATGTAGCTAAGTTAAAACAAATCAATATTGTGGAAATTATCAGAGATCAGAGAAGCACCATTCAAAATCAACATGTTAAATGATACTTAGCCTTGTACTTTGCACATAGTCAGTACATGATACATGTTTATTGAATTAAGTTGAATCCTCTCTCTCCCTCCCTCTCTCTGTCTCTCTCTCTTTCTATTTTTCTTTCTCTGTCTCTGTCTTTGTCTACACACACACACACACACACACACACCTTCAAAATGAGGATGTTGGATTAGACGGCATCTTGGCTCCTTCCCTGTTCTACTCCTATAAGATTCTGATGTGGTCCTTTCAACTAGGGCTACTTTTGACAACAAGCAAGAGTGACCCTAGGGAAGCAGGGAAAGGGACTCCCAGCAATGCAAAAAAGACCTCCCCAAATGGTTAAGATATAGTTCTTCTCTACCTCTTTAGGATCATTGATTTATCAATGGAAGGAACTTTCAGAATCACCTAAATGAACCAACTTCATTTTATAGGAGAAGAAATTTAAATTCAAAGAAGGAAAGTGACTTGTTAAAATTTAGAGGGACAGGAAATTGGTGTCTAAGCCCAAAACTAAACTCAGGTCCTCTGCCTCCCAATCTAACCACCTCTCCACTACTCCAGAGGGCACAATTTGGTTTATAATCTAATTAAGGAAGTAAGACTCCAGAAAAGTAGCTATTATATAAGACAACAGACAGAAGGTAGGCAGTGTGTGAGCAGTCTAGCCAGTAAGAGCTATGGGAATTCAGAAGAAAGCAGTACCAAGAGCTAAAAGGATCATCCAGGAGGTGGCCTTTGAACCATTCTATGAGGAATCAGTAAGGTTTTGATAAGTCTAGATTGTGGTTATCTGTGTTTTCAAGGGAAAGAGGAATGAATGATCAGACGAAAGCTGAAAAGGAATAGTAAATGAACCAATTTGGCTGGAGCAATTGGATGAAATAGGGAAATTATGAGATAAGGCAGGAAAAGTAAGCCAGGAATTGATTGTGACAGGCTTTGAATGTTGAACTAATGAGGTTCAGACTTTATTCTATTAAAGTAAGAAGGAGTTGTTTTGAAACTTTGGGCAGAGATTGAGGTGTCTTAAGGAAAACATACATAAAGAGAATAGGAAGGAGAGAGATTATAGTGGTGGCACCAGTTAGGTTATCATATTTTTCTTGTACAACATGACAAATATGGAAATATGTTTAAAAGGAGTGCACATATTTAACCTATATCAGATTGCTGGCTGTATTGGAGAGGGTGGGGGGTAAGGAAGGAGGGAGAAAAAATTAGAACACCAAGGTTTATGAAAATGAATGATGATAACTATTTTTATATGGATTTGGAAAGATAAAATACCATTAAAAAAAGTTATTTTATAGTCCTGGCATGAGCTAATGAGAGCCTGAATTTGGATGGCATCAGAGGAATGGGAAAGACGGCCATGGATAAGGTGCCAGAGACATTGTGAAGAAGGAATTAACAAGACTTGGCAAATGACTGGAAAGGGTAAAGGAGAAGGACAAGAGGGGAAACAATGAAGGGTAAAATAATGCTGAGCAGCTAGAATTGAGGGGAAAATATAGGAGACCCAGAAGCTTCATTAAAAGGCAGAATGCCTGGCAACTCCAGAAAGGACTTGAGAGGTACAAGAAGGGAGGTTAAGAGCAGAACTTTAACCTCTATGATCAAAAGTCACTTCCATCAGGGAACCTTCCTTAATTCCTAATTCCAGCCACTTCACCTGTATCCATAGCAAAATAAATAATCATGAAAAGCTCTCCATGAGATTTTATGCATATTAGCTATTATTATTACAGCTGTTAGGGCTTCTTCCACCTCTCTAAAGTTAATGTTGGATTTATTTTTTTCATATTCTATATTGATATCTCTATGTTCAAATTATCTCCCTGAACAGAATGTAAATTCCATGAGAGCAGGTCCCATCATTTTTGGCTTCATATCCTCAGTGTCTAACATAGTCCCCAGTCAGGAACAATATTTGTTTCATTTAGATTGTACTACATTCATTTTCATTCATTAAAGGAGTCTTTGTTTCCTAGAATTGTTCCTCACATCTATGTGTCTTATCTTACTCCTTTAGACTATGCATTTTTCAATCAGGGATCTCTGTCCACAGTAGGCGCTTTGTATGTGCTACTGGCCATTTGGCTGACATAGAGTGTGAAAACGTAGGACCCCGATGAAGAGTTTTATGACTTTTTGCTTAATATTTTTTTTAAATTATAAGTAGCTTCCCTCAAAATAATCTTGTGAGAAAAAAGCACAAGTATCAGCCCCATTTGACAGACGAGGAAAGAAGGCTCAGAGAAAGTTGACTTACTCATGGTCACATAGCTAACAAGTTTCAGGGTCAAGATTTGAATTCAGACCTCCAGTCTAGACATCTATATACTATACTGACATAGGTGGTTTTTCTTCTTCTTCTTCTTTTTTTTTTTTAACAGAGCTAGTGTGGCCAGCTAAGGTGCACAGAACATCCCCCTCACCTCAGGAGGGATGCTGTCATCCGAATCTGAGCTGTCATCATAGCTGCTCCCATCCAGATTCATCTGCAGTAACTGGTCAATGGTAGCATCCACAGCACCATTGTTGGCTCTCAGCACACACTCAATGATGTCATAGTCCATGTTGGGAAACATGGTCTTGAAGTCCTCCATGGCCTGGTTAAACTCCAGGCGCCGGACTTGCCGAGCGGGCCGACTGTTGTTGAGTTCCTGGGCTGAGGCGTTCCCCCCACCCCGGGACCCACCATTGCTGCTGCTCCTGCGGAACAGGCTTGTCATTTTGCAAAACTGTTTTGGGAAAATGTTTCAAATTTGGCACCAAAATCGATTCTCCCCAGCCCACCCACCCCACTCCCCCCACCTCCACTGCCGCCACCCCCCACTGCTCTGAAATCTCACTCCCTCATCACTTGGGGTGGGGAGGTGGGAACAGGGCAGGGGGGGGGGTGGTAGGGGGACCTCCCAGTCAGGAAGCTAAGTGGTCATGCTGTGAAGTAGCCCTCCAGGACTTGTCCTCAGTGTCTGGCGTCATCCAGTCTTGAGGATGAGGTGATAGAAAGAGATAGGGTTGTCCAATAGTGCCTTGACTATCAGCCTGAGTGCTGTGACATGCTGAACCCGAACCTGATGATATTTTCCACCTAGAACAGAAAGAGAATACAAGTCAGGGGTAGAGAGTAGGCAGTAATATTGATGTTAATGATAATACAACATAACCCACTGAAATTCATTTTTTCCTCCAAAAATGTCAGATTAGAACTGCTATTTTCATATCTGAGAAGCAGATTTATTTCTAAGGAATTTAGGGGGGAAGGATTCACTGACAAAACAATAGAAAGCCAGACAAGAGTTTGGCAGAAATTAGATTTAGACCAGAACCTCATACAAAAACCAGTATGAGCTCAAAATGAATATGTGATCTAGATATATACAATCACAAAATAGATTAGAGAAACAAGGAAAAAAATTATCTTTCAGATCCATGGACAGGAAAAGAGTTCATGAATAAACAAATGATAGAATCACTAGAATTGCTAACTATAACTTGGGAGTTCCCAGCCTGATGATAAAAAGAAAGATTCCACCCTCCTAAGAACTTTTTGTTCATTTGGGTAAATGGACAAACAACGAATAGAATCACTCAAGATAAAATGAATATCTTTGATTACATAAAATTTTAAGTTTTTTCACAAACAAATCTACTGTGATAAAAATTAGAAAGGAAACAGGAATCTGGGGAGAAATCTGTGCAATAAATTTCTCTGATAAAGGTCTCCTTTCTAAGATACCTAAGAAACTAATGTAAGATTAAGAGCCACTACTCAATGTTAAAAGGTTTCTCTGAAATACTAAAAATATATATCTTATTCAAAAAAAGTAAGCTAATGAAATCAGACTACACTGAATTTTCATCAAATTACAGACTTAAAAGCTAGAAACGGGTTTAGAAAATAATCAGCCCAACTCCCTTATTTTTCAATTGACCAAAGAGAGGTCCAGAGCAAATGTAAATTATTTGGCCAAAGTCACAAGTCAAAAAAGAAGTAGTAGAACTCTGGCTCTTAAGTTCGGTATGCTTTGTCCTACAACACACTGCCTCTGATAAGGTCTATTTCTCTGTGAATATTTGATCTGTTATACTCTGTATATTTTCTAGGCTCTAGATTAGCTAGAACCATTTCTGGTGTTTCAAACTGTTTCCTCCCTGTCAACCAGTTCTACTGTAGGTCTCTGTTTCCCAAATGTCAGATGGTGAATCCCCAGAATTCACACAAACAGCAGTTTAAGCAAATTAGGAATTAAGATTGCAAATCTTCAAGAGGAAGGCACAATACCCATACATATATAATACACATATATATAATAATTGGCGCCCAATAGTGCTTGCTCATTGGTTGCCATGTTCCAGCAAGGTGCTATGAGCAAAATATTGTCTCTGGGGTTTAAAATCCCAGTTTTGACCCATACTACTTTTGTGACTATGGGAAATGTCCCTGAACCTCAATATCCTCATTTGTAGAATGACAGCATTCAATCAGAAGATTGCTATTCCCCTATGACTACTAAAGTCTTCCTGCCTCAATTCTGTTCCCCAAGTTTCCCCAAGTCCCCGAGGTAACTGAGATTTTGTCACAATTAGAAGTTCAAAAATCCATTTTAGAAAATTTCAGTTATAAGATGTTAATTGTTACCCTTTGAATAAATAGTGATTCTTTGACTAAAGGAACTTAATTGTGTTATCCTTAGAATAAATAGTGAATCCTTGACTCCTAGGGACTTGGGAGTTGTTCTTTCTCTCAAATAATGTCCTAAACATGAGGAGACAAGTGAAAACCTGTTCCACTTTCACAGGAGGCTGGTTAATCATCTAAGCATTTATTTTACACGGAAGTATTTGCAGTGGGAGCAAATCGATTGAACGGCCTGGTTTCTTCTCTCCTACACCCACCCCCAGATTTTGAAGGTTAAAATATAAACCTTTACCTAGATTTGCTGATGACGTTTGATGGAGCCTGAGATTATAAGGGTCACTGGGAAATGGTATCCCCAGGCAATGACCTGAGCACCTTCGGTATGGGATTAGTTACATACTTTAAAATAGTAAATATACATCCTGATATCCTTATCCCCACATACATATACACACATCACACACTCCTTTCACCTCCAGCAGTGAACACATGGATGAATCTCAGTAAATATTTGCTGAATGAATGAACATGACAAAAATGTATAAACAGGCTCAACTAACTGCAAGACTTCTAGAATGGTGACAGAAGTTTTAATATAACTAGAGAGGGTTATCCAAGGCCATGATCTGATCTGGCTTATACCTGTGTAAGGGAATTAAAAGAGAAAAAGGATGATTGCTGAAACTTCCCAAATAAGTAGAATAGGATAATGGAAAGACAAATGATAGGATTTGGAAGATCTTGATCCTAGCTCCAATTCTGATAACTCCAACTCAATTGTGGTAACTTTGTATAATAATAACAAGAACTAACATTTATATAGTCAGTCACTGTGCTAAGCACTTTATACATATTATCTCATTTGATCCTCATAACAACTCTGGGAAGTAGATACTATTATTATCCCCAGCTTACAGAAAAGGAAACTAAACCAAACAGGGTAAGTGGCTTGCCCAAAGTCTCACACACACACACACACACACACACACACACACAGCTAGTAAATGTCTGAGGTTAGATTTGAACTCAGGTTTTCCTCACTCCAGACTCAGTGCTCTAATCATTGTGACTCCAATTTTATCCACTATACCTCAGTTTTCTCCTCTGTTAAAAAAAAAAAAAAGGCAAGGAATTAAGTATCTGAGACCAAACTTGGAACTCAGGTCCTCCTGACTTCAGGTCTAATGCTCTATCCACTGCACCACCTAGCTGCCCCTAACAACTTGTTCTTGATCTAAGAGGATATATAGGTGAGCATTTTAAAAAATTGTATTGTTCATGAGATCTTGTTGTTTAACACTTTCATTTCCTAACATAGCTTTCCCTCCTTTCTTGCTCAACAAGCCATCCCTTGTCAAAAAGATTTTTAAAAGGAGGAAAAAAAATCAGTTCATCAAAAACCAACCAATGCAACAACTATGGCTGACAATACAGTCCTCTGTAGTTCCCAACTCTGAATCATTATAATGTTGGTAAGAAATTGAATAAGAAACTTGAAAATATGATGATTCTTCCCTATCCAAACACTTTAGCATTATTGTGATTTCCCCCAACTCTAATGCCCTCATCCCTAAAATAAATGTGTCTGTATATATGTGTGTGTATATATATAGATAGATAGATAAAGAGATATAAATAGATAAAGAGAGACATACAGTATAATATCTGGCATTCAGAAAGTACTTAATAAATGACTGTTGATTTATTGTCTTCTATCTTCCACTCACAGCACTGAATGTTTGAAGGGCTGGCATTAGAGACTGGGACCCCAGTCTCCGGATTAAGGATTTTATCCTTAGAACTAACAACAATAAAAATAGCTAAATAAAACTATTTTTATGTTTACAGTGGGTGCTAAATATATATGTTATATGAATTATGTCTTGGACATCCCTAAGAAACAAATATTTACTGAAAAATAAAGGCACTGTGCTAAGTACTTGGATGGGGATATCATGTTGGTATAAAATTTGTAATCTTTGTTATATATTTGTTATCTTAAAACACAAAAATAATCTCTTATTACAGGTTTGCCTATAGAGGACTTCTTAGATTGTCCCTACACACACACACACACACACACACACACACACACACACACACACACCACATCTCCTGCTTCCCCCACTAGGAAACTGTCACAACCAACATTAGAACAGCTTTAGATTCTGTTCAGGATCCAAAAAATAAAGTCTTTGTCCAGAAACTGTGGTCAGAATGGCTGTGTTCAGGTCCAGCTCAGAGAGGCTAAAAATTCTGAGCTGTTGTTACTCAGTCTCTTCCATCAGAGTAGGAGCCTTCTTGGGGCCAGCCTTGTGGTTCAGCTCTGCCACTATTCATGCATATAAATCATGCTTGAGAATTATGGTCCTTATGCTAATGGACTTAGGCAGGCAGTAAAACTGTCTGTCGCCTTCTCGCCCCAGGTAATTTAATAAGGGAGATGGAGCAGCTTTCAGTGCCCCACACAGTCCCCCTAGAGTAAAGAGCCAAGATTCCCTCCCCTCTTTCTTCACTATCTGTAAGGGAAAATATCAGCTGTACACATGTGCTGAATCTTTGCCCATGATGGATCTAACCAACTCCTATGCCATTTGGACCATTCCAAATGAGATCCAGGAAGCTGCAGCATCAGAGACTAAGGAGGTCACTGTAGGATACTTTTACTATTCAGAGAGGCCATCTTTTGGAGGGGCATATCCCCTCCAAAGGCTGCTAACAGATCTAGATGTTGATCCTCCCAAGTGACCCATGAGCCTGGATTCCTTTCCTGCCTTGAATTCCAGATATTACCTAGTCTGAGTGCCTTTAGTTCCCTTACCCAGCATCTTTCAGGAACATGCAGCATCCACTACTGTCAATGAGTATGACCAGTGAAAGGTAAGGTTAAGGGACAAGCTGGGATATTTGGGACTAAAGACATCTTAGGGAATCACTTCAAAGAATTCTACAATATTGGAACTAGAAACAAGTAGCTGTAGAGATGCTCAACAAGTATTTATTAAGCACCTACAGTAAGCAATGACAGCTCCAAATTTATAGTACTCTAATGTTACAAGATGCTTTCTTCACAGTCATCCTCTGGTAAAAGTATCATTATTACTATTATAGTAATGTGGAAACAGACTCAAAGGATGGATAAACGAATGAAGAAATAAAGAACAATGTTAAACATGGGAGATACAAATAGCAAAGCAAAGCTACTCTCACAGAACTCACATTCTAGTAAAGAGATAAAATACCCAGAAAAGGTTTCATCATAGCAAAGAAACTTGTTCATGGTCCCACAGATCTTTGGGTTTCAATTGTTTGCTTATTTTTAATTTATTTTTAAAATTTTGAACTTAGATACCCAAAAAAGAGCATTTCCATATGTTCACACAGAACAGAAAAGAGGACTGTTCATGAAAACATGAATATTTTTATGAAATCATTTCATGTTAATTGTTTTTTTTAAGTATGTGATAAGTACCATAAATTAATTTCAAAATTGTTCTGCTTGTCTGCAGAGCACTTTTTACAAATAAATCAACATAATAAGAGATATCAGATTAAAACAACTCAAAGGTTCCATCTCATATCTTACATATATCAAAGTTGAATCCCCCAAAACAGGGAAAATGACAAATGCTGGTGGGGCTGTGGGAAAACTGATACATCAGTGCATTGTTGGTGGAACTGTGAACTAGTTAACTAGTTCAGTAATTCTGGAAATCAATTTGAAACTATGGCCAAAAAATTACTAAACTGTGCATATCCATTGACTCTGCTATACCATTTACTAGATCTATATTCCTAAGAGATCAAGGAAAGAAGAAAAGGCCCCTTATGCATAAAAGTAATTATAATACTTCTTGTTGTAATGATAAAGAATTGGAAATTCAGGAGGTATCCATCAATTGGGAAATGGCTGAACAAGTAATGAGATATAAACGTGATGAAATACTATTATGCTAGAAGAAATGATGAAAGGACCAGGGTACCAGAGAAGCCTGGGAAAACTTGAGTGAACTGATGCAGAATGAAGTGAACAAGAACAATTTATACAACAATAATAATATTATAAAGACAAATAGTTTTCAAGGCTGAGGAACCCTGTATTTATGAAAAAAGCAGACTATCCATCTCCTGATGGACAGGTAACATACTCAGAACACAGAAAGAGACTTTTTATTCAAATGCAAAATATTTTATTCTTATCAAACAAGATTGTCATTTTTCTTAATATTTTTTATTTTTCCAATTACATATAAAAAAAGTATGAACCGTGGGTTTTCTTTTTCTGCAAGGGGGTGGGGAGAGAAGGCATTTGCTATGAAAATAAAATATTGATTTTTAAAAAATCAATAAGCATTTATTAAACACTCATTTTGTGCCAAGCAATATCTTAAGGACTGGACTTTTTTGAGTCACTAAAACATCCCTGGTGTAATAGTGTGAATTATAGCTTTCTTATTTTTTAGTTGATTAATAAAAGTACCTAGTGGATAAGGACCAAGGCTTAGCTAAGGTCTATATCTTACCTTGATCATTACCACCAGCATAACTAGGTATTTAATAAATGTTTGTTTAAATCAATAAAGAATAGATTTGGCTTACAAAAATTCAATTTCTATGTAACTTTTCAATAGCTCATCTATCATAATAAAATCTGCATGCTTGTGATTAGCTACTAATTGCGGCCATAAGGACCTTTTTTCTTTTTTTAAGGAATAGTCTTTTTAAATAACCTTAATACTTTTAATAATAGCTCAAAAGCAGGACCTGAAGCTTGTGTTGAAGGTTCAGCTACAAGTCTAATGAAGAATTTTGAAAGGAGCAGAATAGGGGGAGAAAGTAAAGAAGAATTTTTTCCTGAGGTCTTCTCAGCTCACCTGAAAAGATGGAGACTTAGAAATAACTAACAGCTGGAACTTTGAGCAAGTTAATCATCTCCTTTCCTCTTCTGCAGAATGGAGGGAAAAATGCAGAATATCTACTTCTGTGTGGTTGTGAGGCTCACAAAAAATAATGGATGAAAAAATGCACTGTTAATTATCATTACTATTATATAAAAGAAAGTGCTATGACACTCCCAAGTCCCTTGGTTGAGAAGAAAGATCAAGAATGCAGGAAATAAGAACTGAGAAGCATATTAATATTGTTATAAATTACTGTACTCCCCTAAAAAGAACTTAAAAATAAATGAATGAAAATATATTCATTTAGGATCTACTATGGGCTAGATGGGGCAATGGATAGTTGGGCATGGAGTCAGGAAGGCTAATCTTCCTGAATTTAAATCTGGCTTCAGATACTAGCTGTGTGATCCTGGACAAGTCACTTAACCCAGTTTGCCTCAGTTTCCTCATCTGTAAAATGAGCTGGAAAAAGAAATGGCAAATCATTCTAATATATTTGCCAAGAAAACCACAAACTGGGTCGCAAAGACTTTGACACAAGTAAACAACTATTTTCTAAGCACTATTTACAAATATTACTCATTTGATCCTCACAACAATTCTGTGATGAAGATGCTATTATTATTCCTATTTTACAGTTGAGGAAGTTAAGGCATCTACTAAGTGTTTGAAGCTGAGTTTTACCTCTGGCTTCCTCACTCCAGGCCCAGAGTTCTCTCTACTGAGCCACCAACCACAAAAGAAAAGAGGTCCAGAGACTTTCAATATGCATAAGACTCTTAAATAAATGACTAGAACTGGAATCTGGCTCTTTAACTGATATAATGGCATTGATCTCTGCTCTCCAAATAAGTCTGCTCCCTCCATCTCAAAAGAAGTCAGGGCTACCAAGTGGGAGAGCTGAGAAACATGGCCTTCCTAGCAAAGCTGAGGCCAGTAAATGGTTTGAGGTTGGAAGGGCTGAACTATAGTAAGAGCAGATGAGTTTCTAAGTCTGGCACTGGTATAGTAAGCTACCCCACCCATACACCCATACATAGGAGATCATTAGGCTGCTCACAGAGGAGCAAACCAGTCAGGTTTGGAAAATGGTACAGATTATACCTTCTAGTCAACTAGCAGTGGGATCGGACCCACAAGTGGCCATTTAACTTATATTCTGGGATAACGGGGAGAGCTATCTAAAAAAAAAAAAAAAAAAAAAAGGAAGGAAGGAAGGAAGGAAGGAGGAAGGAAGGAAGGAGGGAGGGAAGAAAAGGAGGGAAGGAGGGAGGGAGGAGGAAGGAAGGAAGGAAGGAAGGAAGGAAGGAAGGAAGGAAGGAAGGAAGGAAGGAAGGAGGGAGGGAGGGAAGAGAAAAGAAAGAGAAAGAGGGGAAGAAAAGAAAAAATTGGGAAAAGTGACGAATAGGATCCTAATTTTTGCAGACATAAAATAAGGACTACTCTTTCTACAATGGAAAAAATGGTTAGGGGTGGCCTTCCCACTCCTATAGGATGCTTTATTGTGGGTTGTGATTATGTTCATTCATACCACATGACTACAATTTAAATACTTTCATGAGGGCATCTCTCATTGAACCCATCTCCCTCAACAGCTTACAAAATGCCATCTGCCTAGGTCTAGAAAGGACCCCAGAGGCTGGGTAGTCAGAAATTATAAATTGGAAAGGACCTTACAAGTCATCTAATCTATTCCCCTAATTTTTCACATAAGGGCATTAAGACTCAGAAAAGTTAAGTTACTGGTCCAAAGTTACACAAGTAGTATCAGAAGTAGAATGTGAACTCAGGTCTTTTGATTCCACTCAGAGCTTTTTCCATTGTACAACACTGCCTCAGCATACTCAACTATTTCTCTTTTTCTGATTACCCATTCACTGTTCTCTGTGTGTATGTCTCTGTGTCTCTCTTTGTCTGTCTCTGTCTCTTTTTCTCTCTGTCTTTCTGTTTCTCTCGATCTCTCCTCTTTTCTCTCTCTCTTCTCTCTTTCCGTCTGTCTCTGTCTCTGTCTTTTTCTCTCTCCCTTTCCCTCTCTTCCTCTTTCCCTCCTTTCCCCTCTCTCTTCTCTTTTCTCCTCTCTCTCTTTCCCTCCTTCCTTCTCTCTTCCCTCCCTAGTTCTCTCTTCATACATATAGAGATATATGTATACATGTACATAAACTTATATACACATGTGTATGTATATGTGTATTATGTGTATGTGTGTGTATATATATATATATATATATATATATATATACACACACATACATACATATATCTTGTATCTTACCTATTTAAATGTAACAGCTGTTTTGAAGAAATCCCTGCAGGTGGGTGGACTTCAGAGGGAAAGGAAAACAGTTAAGACCCAAGCTAAGCATTCTGGGCTTTGTAATTTAGGCTCATCTTTCTAACCAAGAAGTCACTGCAAAGTGGGTTGGAGCTCAAAACATATTATATTCATATATATTATTTTCTTAGACTGTGAGGTCCTTGAGACCAGGAGCAATTTTTGCCCTTTTTGGTACCCCCAGGATCTAGCACAATTCTTAATAAATAAGAAAAAATTTAATAAATGCCCATTCATCATCAGTTTTCAATTCTCACCTAATCTGGAACCAGGGATGAACAATTTTTCTAAAGCAGGTAGGGTACCATTCTCTCAATGCCAAACTGAACATTCAGAGGCTCAGATCCAAGCATTTGGCCTGTGGTCTTTATTAACACATTTTTCTTCCATTGAAATGATCACAGAATCATAGATTTTAGAGCTGGCAATGTTCTTAGAAGCCATCTGGTTTAATTTTCTCACTTTATAGACAAGGAAACTGAGGCCCAGAGAAATGACTTAGCCAAAATGTCTGTCTGTTTGTCTCTGTCTTCTCTCTCTCTCTCTCTCTCTCTCTCTCTCTCTCTCTCTCTCTCTCTCTCTCTCTCACACACACACACACACACACACACAGAGAGAGAGAGAGAGAGAGAGAGAGAGAGAGAGAGAGAGAGAGAAAGGTTTTAAGTTATAGAGATGGGATTTGAACCCAAGTCCACTTCCTCCACTGGCAAAGTGAATAGAGTGCTGGGGCTGGGCTAGAGTCAGGAAAACTCATCTCCTTGAGTTCAAATCTAGCCTCAAACTTAGTAACTGAATGACACAAAGGTCACGGAACCCTGTTTGTCTCAGTTTCAGCTGTCAAATAATTTGTGCTCAATATTATTTTTCTACTGCTTCTTTTTTCAGTTCAAATCTACATGGATTACATTTTTGGTGGAGTGGAAAATCCTCAACTTGGGAATCAGACCACCCAGAGTTGCGTCCCAGGGTCCATTATTCTCTGTGGAACTCTAAGCAAATTCTATCCTTCTCCTGTCTGGGTCTCAACTTCTTACTTTACAAAATAAAGGAGCTGGGTTGGATGATGAAAGGGTGACAGGATTTGTGTTCTCCTGCCCTCTCAGAAAGCACTCCCACCCCTGGGCTGGACCTTAGTGAGACTGCCTCCCCCCCCCCCCATAGGGAGAATTGCCTTATTTCCATCAGGAATTAAGGCATTCTGACAAGCTTGAGAATCATAGGCTGGGCTGAGCACTTGGGGCTTTTCAAAGAGATGGCAGAGCTTTCTGAATTATGGTCCTGCTGGGCCCTAGGGCAGAGTATAAATTATCCCTCTACAATCCACTCGCCAGTGGGCAGTGTGTGTGAGGGAATCCCCAAGTGGGCCCCGGGCTGCCCAAGTTCCTGCCCAGCAGTACACACAGCTCGGGAGGGAGGGCAGGGGCGGCCCGAGGTGCTGGAGAAGGGAACTCGGAGGAATGTGTTTGTCAGTGTGTGAGTGAGTGTGTGTGTGTCCCCGGAGAGAGGGGAGGGGAGGGTGGGAGCAGCCCCGACAGAGAAGCCTTGTCCTCCTGCTCCGGGGCCAGCTTGTTTTCTTCCCAAGCTATTAATGTCGTTGCAGCTTCAAAAGCCGGCTGACCTTTAAATGCCCAGCCTCCCTCTCCTGCCAAAGGCACGGAAACGGCTTAATGGAAACTCGGCTCATAAATTATCAACCGGGCTCAAACGTCCGCAGCTGTCGGAGCTGCAACAAAGCCGGCCTCATGCCCTCCCCTCCCCCCTCCAGCTGCTCAGCTGCCACACCTGTGCCCCTGACTACCGCCAGGAGGGGGCAGGGATGAGGGGGACACGGGGAAGTGGACAAGGAGATAGGGACAAAGAAAGAGACAGAGACACAGAAAAAAAAGGACAGAAAAAGAAGCGGACAGAGGGAAACTGAGGCGCTGGGGAAAGTGACAGAGAAGGAAACTTATCCTGTAAGAGAAACAGAGACAAAAAGGGGAAAGGAATTTGAGAGAAACTAACAGAGAATCCAAAGCGGGGAAGGGGAGTTAGCCAAACAGACAAACGAGAGTGGGTCCCTAAGAATCTAGATGGAGGAAAACGGCAGCTGGTTAGAGAGCGGGAGAAATTTTCTGTGGAAGGAGTGAAAATCAGCTCAAGCCTTTGTAGTAGACAATTCATCTCTAATCCGTCCCAGCCCCGATGGTCCTGAGGCCAGGTTTTAATCCCAACCTTGTTGGTCAGGCAAGAAGGTATTCTATCCCGTCAGTCACCCAGACAAGGGGAAGTAGAGTTAGATTCATCGATATTGACCTGGGAGGGAGCCACACGAAAGCTACTAGTTTACCTATCCCCCAATCTAACTTGCATCTTATTCAGGCAACAACTTTGACTGTCCTATCCCTAATGCAGCAAAGTCGTGGGGACTAACAGATCAGGCTCAGAAGCTCACACAGTCTATCACTTTCTCTGTCTCTTTCTCTTTCCCTTTCCCTCTTCCCCTCTCCCTCTCTTTCTTCCTTTCTTTTCCTCTCTCTGCCTCTCTCTCTCTCTTTTTCTCTGCCTCTCTCTGCCTCTCTCTCTCTCTCTCTCTCTCTCTCTCTCTCTCTCTCTCTCTCTCTCTCTCTCTCTCTCATTGACCAATAATGAACCTCCCTAAACCCTCAATGAGGTTGAAATAGGAAGAAATCAATTCAGTTGGAGAGAAATATCTGAACAAAGACAACTCAATTAAATTCAATTATTTGTTTATTATTACACTTGAGTTCAGAGATATGATCTCTTCAGTTTAGGGAGCACTGTCTTTGAAAATCACCTCTACTAATGTGCAAGCCACATTTCTATACTTTACAGTTTTAGAAATGAGATGCTAATAACATGCCCAGGATCATAGGGTGTTTCAGAAGCTAGACTTGAATTCAGATCTTCCTGACTCTGTGGACAACTCTCCCTACCTATTTGATCATACTGCTTTTTCTAGGCTGGGGTTATAAAAGCAATAAATCAATTAGTCAAACTCGATTACCAGGCACTTATCAAGCATCCATACTGTACTGAGATGGGGTAGCTCAATGGTGCTAGGATAGGATAGGTCCCACAAAGGTGGGAATCAGGAAAACCTGAGTTCAAAGCTGACCTCAGAAACTCACTAGCTCTGTGACGAGGGCAAGTCACTTAACTCTACCTGCTTCAGTTTCTTCATCTTAAAATGAGCTAGAGAAGGAAATAGTGAACCACTCCAATATCTGCACCAAGAAAACCCCAATGAGGTTGTAAACACTTTTGAGAGAGAGGCAGGACTGAGCAACACATACTGATAATTGTTCTAGGCACTGAATACAAAGACAAAAATGAAGTGGTTCTTGCCATGAGGGAGGGATCATAAATTTAAAGCAAATAGGAGGTAGTATTAGGTACACAGGGACAAAGTGATAAAGATGAAGAAACTGAGGCTCTGAAAAACATTTATCATAGACCAGAAAGATACTGGGTGACAAGGCTTGGGATTCAGAACCAGCACTCTTCTCACTATCTTTCTTTTTACCTGCCCCGATATTCTAGGAGAATCTGAGGATGGAAACCAGATGGGGAGATGAAGAATCTGCAGGGGGGAGGGGAGAGAATAAAAACTCTTCTATCCCAGGATCTTCCCCAAAAACTTTAAATCTCTGTTTTCATATCTTCCCATACAAAGGATGAATGCATACAGTAGGCAAGGTTTAAACTTTGTCCCTTTGTCCCAAGTCTGAATATTTCATCTTCTATTTTTGTCCCCTGGGGATTTTGAGCCATCATTATGATATACTCAATGTGTCATAATCAAATGAAATAGTATATGAATTTTTACAAGCCTTAATTTTTTTTATTATTTTATTATTTTTTAAATTTTTAAAGATTTTATTAATCATTATTTTTTTAAATAAAATATTTTACTAGCTACAAAGGAAAGTAGATTTCCTGATATTATTAGCAAAAGATTTGCATTTGTAAAAATTAATATTTAGAAGACTTTTTTTAAACCTTTCCACATATTGGTCCTAGTCATTGTCTCACAAGTTCTGTGCAGAACTCCTAGAAATTTCCTTCTTCACTGGATCACAGGATATAGAACCAAAAGAGATCTCAAAGAGCATCTATCTAGTCTCATTCTTTCGCTTCTCAGATGGGGAAACTGAGGCTGAGACTGGCATGCAGGGTATTCCAAGCCAAGTCCTCTAACTGCAGATTTAATACCCTTCCTTCTCCAGGTTACCTCTCTGGAGACAGTGAGCTAATTTGGGATCATCTCCACTGCATGCCCTCCTCTCAACTCACAGTACACACACCCAAACACACCAGTCTTAGCCCAGATATTTAATCCAGGCACCTGGGAGAGTAAAGATCAAAGCCATCAACTGAAGCCAGAAGAGCCAGTAATCGTTGTCCCCACCCTTCTCTTTTCCTCTTTTTCCTCCTCCTCCTCCTCCTCTTCCTCCTCTCACCCCCTTTTCCCAACTGGTTGGCAATTTCTGAGAGAAAGCTGGAGAGTGTGCATGAGTTAGAAGAGGAATCACCCAGACTGTGGGAGCAAACTCAACTCTCAGCCATTCTGTCCTAGAGCAAAGGAGAAACCAGGAAGCAGCTCAAGTTACACAGACATAGAGTTGGTTGAGCTCCAACCATGATCTCATCGTGCCTGGGCCATGCTGAATAACTCCTGCTGCTTGTGAAGAAGCAGTTAGCCGCCCAGCCTCCCCACCACTACCTCCTTTCTGCTGCTCATGCTGTGAGCACAGGTCTTATGATATGGCAGAAGGAGAACAGGGGCTGGAAAACCTACGTTTGACCCTCTGGTCCTGCTTCATGCTACTTTGATGATTCGGGCAAGTCAATTGACCTCTCTTAGCCAATTATTAAAAATAAGCCTATCTTTCAGCTCAATGGTAGGTACTAGATGAGCAGATCTCTCGGCTCTGTAGATTTTCCTATCCTATGAAAATTACAATTCTCATATGGACTAAAGGCTGGTGGGGGAGATTAAGGAAGGAAGCAATGGCCCATTTCAGGGGCAAAGTGATAAGTATAGCACTTTGATACCTGCAAAGCACCTAACAGGTGCAGGGCCCCCAGAGGTTTGCCCCAGATCACCCATGTGGGAAAGGGGCTGAGCATACCAGTAGTTAGATCACAGATATAGAATTAGAACTTCAGAGACCATCCAGCCCAAACCCCTCGTTTTTACAGATGAAGAAACTGAGATACGACTTGCTTAAGGCTGTACAAAGAGTAACTATCAGAGGTGGTTTCAGAGTCAATGCTCTTTCTAGTGACTGCTTGGGGGAGGGTGATTGGCTACAGAAGATGGGAACAGCATAAATAAGCAAAAGTAGGAAATAATTTTTAACTGACCTGGCATGAAGTCAAGGGGAAAACAAAGGCCAGGGAAGCTGTGAAGGGGAGCTGTCTAGAGGGTGGGGGATGATGGATTCAGTTTTAGACTGGTGATAAAGGTAGGAGAAGGAGCAGACACCCATAATCCTTGAGAATAATGGAGCAATGAAGACCCTACACTGTATGGCTTTTTTCTGATTGTCATTATGTAGCCTTTAAGCAGTAGCCTTTAAGTCCATCCATACTTTACCCCATTATCTAGTCCTGGAGATATGCCCAATCTGATTTAGTAAGAGCACATAGAATGACAACTCCAAGCTATAAGGGAATTAGGAGATCAACTAGCCTAACCTCTCACCTTATTAAACAGGTGAGGAAACTTTTACCCAAGAGCACACAAGAAGTCAATGGTGATAGTGCAAGAACTGGGGTGTCTTGACTTGTCCAGTGTTTTTTCTATCACACCACAAAACTAACACTATCTAGCTTCTGTAGCAGAGGCTCTGGATGGTAAAAAGAGCATTATCAGGGAGGTGCTCTGTTTTCCAAATCAGTCTCTTCTGGGGAAAAAAAAAAAAAAAAGATTTCAGCTGCTAAGGAGATGGATCATTTGGGATGGGAGCAGGAAACAGGAATGAAACCTCCTTCTGTCTGTCCTATAGTTCCAGTGAGTGAATAAGAAAACATCTATGGAGGGGAAAGGGAACAAGACCCTCCCTCTCCTCCTCCCCCTACTTGAGCGAGCCAGGATATACCATCAGAAATTCCACTCGCAAATGTCTGCCCCAGCTCAAACAACAGATGGGATTGTTTAAGTGTCCCTTAGAGCAGAAGTCTCAGAGATTCCCACCAACACTTACCCTCCCTGGAGATTGTGTCTGCAAAAAAGCTCATTCTCTCTATAACCAGGGAAATGTAGAAGCAAGCACCAAGGTGCCCAGTTGACGTACACAGACATATGTACACACACACACACACACACACACACATATATACACAAATATTCCTCTTGCATATCAATCACCAAGTATTAAATGCCAACTACGGGCACACTCATCACAAATATTTGTAATCTATAAAAATAATAGTGGATTAGCATTTACATAAGGCTTTAAAATTTGCCAGATATATCTACTTTATCACATGTGGTCTCCTCGATAACCTCTTGAGGTAGTTGCTATTATTTACCCTCTATTTTATAGATGATAAGACTGAGGCTTGGGGCTTGAGGTTGTTTTCTTGCCCACAACTACTAAGTGTCTGAGGCATGATTTAACTCCCAAGTCCAGCCACCTGGATGTTCACTAATTAGAATATGTATCTATCCAACTACGCTCAGTTGGCAGTCTTGTGTACACGCCAAGATATCAAAACTCAAACTTTAATGAGGGGCAAATAGCACTTTCTGGGGAGAAGAGTATTCAGCAGAATAGGAGGGAGGACTCATAGCTTCCCCACTGGCCTATGAGGCACTACTGTGAATTTTCCCCCTTCCTGGAAAATCCCATCCACCTCTACTCTCTCCATTTTCTAACTCCCCTTTCCCCCAAACTGAACTCAGCTATATCTGTTTATATCATATCTCCTTAGAACATGAGACCATTTCTCACACACACACACACACAGAGAGAGAGAGAGAGAGAGAGAGAGAGAGAGAGAGAGAGAGAGAGAGAGAGAGAGAGATTCTTTGTCCCTTGGTAAGCAGCTTGGCTGGCAAACATGATTTATTTCATCTTGATATCCCCAGCACCTAGCATGTGCCTTGTACCTAGTAGGTTTTTCAAAATGCTCTTTGGGTGGATATGAAATAAACCAATTCTTATAAGGCTCTGATCCTAAACCCAGATTTGTGGCAAAGTTGGGAAAGGTCCAATAATCCCTCTTATCTTTTCCCATCTGTGCACAAAAGGCTTTTTATGACTTGTGCTAAAGTCAGACTGACCTGATAATAATAACGAGAACCAGGAAGTAGGGCACTAGGACCTCAAGGGCTTCCTGGATCCAAAACACATATCCACACCCACTTTTTGTTCTTCTCAAGGGTTCAGTGTTCAATGGGCTCAGTAGGTGACATCCAAAAGCCTTTAAGGAAAAGCCATTGAGAACCCCTGCACTGGAGAAATGGGAGCCCCACTATTTCTGACCAGTAGGGAAATAGCATCAGGGTTGCCACGAGAAAAGTACATTGATACGACCTGGACAAGGAGGAAGAAGACAGTTTGGAAGAGGTCACCCAAGCTCCAGCTTTCTATATATCTCTGTTGCTTCAGGCCTCAATTTACCCCTCTGTAAAATAGGTAGAAACAATCCCCCGACCTATCCTCCATCTTTCAGGAATGCCAATGAAAGGAAGTGAAGATTGCATCAAAATTACAGAAATAAGGATTTGTCTTTGAGGGACAAATCTTGAATGGGTGTGGTGGAGTTGGGGAGAGGGAGACAGGAAGCTAAGAAGAAGGCTCATGGATCATTGAATGGTCCTGTTTAGAGTTGGAAGTGATCCCAGAAGTCATTTAGTCTAGTCCCTTCATTTTATAGATGAGGAAACTGAGACCCAGAGAGTGACTTATGACTTATCCAAAATCATACGATAAATAGCAGAGATAGGATTTGGATGGTACATCTCCAAAACATACCCACAGTTCCATGCTGCCTTCCTCTTTTCTCAATTCAGTAGGAAAGTCATTAAGACAAATTTAAGGAGCAGCTAGATGGTACAATGCATAGAGCACCAACCCTGAGTTCAAATCTGGTCTCAGACACTTATACTTCCACTTCCTAGCAAGTCACAACTCTAATTGCCTGTCCAAACAAAACAAATAAAGACAAATTTATCCTCAAAACCCTGCTTTAATCTATGTCCCTACAATCCAACAATGGAGTCCACACTATTGTGGTCATTTCACTCAATGGAACCACCCAATCCCTTATTTATGTTTGTGATGGTATATAAAAGTAATAATGATACTAGTTTTTATTTTTATTGTATCTGGGTTTTTTTATCATAGCTTTTTATTTTTCAAAATACATGCAAAGATAGTTTTCAATATATTTATTGTATTTTATCTTTACATATGCTAACTTTAGATACTGACAATAAAAATGTGAAGTAAATGCTACACGTTGTATTGTCTACAGATTAGGAAACTGAGGCAGTTAAAATGACTTGTCAAGATTGACACAACTAACAGTCAGACACAAGATTAAAACTCAGGTGTCTCCTGACTACAGGTCTAACACGCTTCCCACTACACTATGCTTACTTTTGTTGCTGTTGTTCTGTTGTGTCAGTCATGTCCAACTTTTCATGACCCCTTTTGGAGTGTCTTGGCAAAGATGCCAGAGAAAGTTTGTCATTTCCTTCTCCAGCTCATTTTGCAGAAGAAAAGACGGAGGCAAAAAGAATTAAGTGTTTTGCCTAGGATACCATGTGGCTAACAAGTTTCTGAAGCTGAATTTGAATTCAGGTCTTCCTGATTCCAGGTCTGGTGCTCTGTCCACTGTACTACCTAGCTGCCTCTCCAGTTCTGACTCAAGCATAAACTGGATTTAAGTGAGGCAGATTTTGCACAATCATCAGCCTCTTTCTCTCTCTTCCAGAGTCATCTAAGTCCAGTAGCAAGAAAAAAGTCAAGATGACTGACAATAAATGGCTTGGGATGCGGTGGATGATTGTGGCATTTTTGATGACTGACTAAGCTCTAAGTGCCCCATAGCACCTGCTTCAGCCTCCTTCATGACCCATTGGACCAAATTGCCTAGATGTCTTACATTCTAAGGGGAAAATAAAGAGTGATCATGATAAGAGTATCAGCTTCCCACAGAAGCCCTAAGAGCCCAGAGTTTTTGTCAATACCCACGTACCTCAGCATGGACACTACTCACATGTATAGCATTTCTTTGTCCTGTGTGTGTGTGTGTGTGTGTGTGTGTGTGTCCCCAGAATTATTTTGGACAATGGCTCCAGGAAGGATAAAGAAAGTCAGTGGTAGGATGGGGAGGTGGGGGAGTGTTAGAAGGACCCAGGGATGGGTTCATTTCAACCAAGAGAAGGTTAAGCTATAAAGCAAGAGTTACTGAAACTGCACTTTCCATACCCTCTAAATTTGGCACCCTGAAACAAAACCCTGCATGCACCACCTTAGTTAGTCAATTCGTCAGTGAGCATTTATTAAGCACTAACTATGAGTCAGGCAGTGTACTAAGTGTTGAAGATAAAAGAAAGAAGAAAACAGATGCTGACCTCAAGAAGCTTACATTATAATGGGAGAAACAACTTGTAAATAACTAGGTATTTACGAGATACCTGCAGAGTAGATAGAAGATGATCTCAGAAGGAAGGTACTAGACAGCTGAAGGGACTGAGAAAACTCCTGCAGGTGGTGGGATTTAAACTGAGTCTTGAAGGAAGTCAAGGGAATCAAGAGGCAGAGATGAGCAGTATGAGCATTCCAACTCCTAGTTCTGTACTACATCTTTAATTTACTACCATCGTATATCCTTCTTCCATAAGTTTTTTAAATTGTTACTAATGAGTACAAGAATTGAATGAAAAATGGAATAGTCTAAGTTCTATAATCTTCCGTCTCTTGGTTTGTCTCCCCCGTTAGACCACAATATCCTTGAAAGGAGGGGCTACCCGTATTATCAATCAATTCTCAATCAATTGTCTACCTATGAAACACTAGCAACACATTTTTAATCCTAGATTAGTTAGGACTACAGGCTACTTTATAAACTCTTGGATTGCTGTCCCCTGCTTCCCATCCCCCACTGTAGAGTCTGATCCCCAGAAGGTATTCAATAAATAATCACCAGACAAAGAGCCTGATTAAATTGGCCTGGATGTCAAATGTCTAGCAGAAGGGATTAGTCCAAATGCACTAAGGGACCATTACAATTCCTCTTCTTGCTTGGAATATTAACTCCTTCCACAGAGTCAGGGTGAGTGGATATTGAATAACAATAATGGTGTGTTGGGAAATGCAATGTATTTGGAGTAAGAGGATCTGGGTTTGAAACTTGGCTTTGTGACCTATGTAATCTTGGACAAATGACAAGATCTCTTTGGGTTTCAGTTTCAGTTTATTCAACCCATTCATCCATCAATCAGCAAGTACTTATTAAACACCTACTATGAGCCAACCACAGGGAAATACAAAGAAAAAAATGGAAGCCCTTACATTTTGTCTCGTATAAAATAAGAGGCCTCACTAAGGTCTTTCCGGGTCTCAATTCTCTGATCTTCTACATTTCAAAGATGGCTATAGTCTCACTGGAGGCTGAATAGGTGGGATACAGACTGGTATAAGGAAGAACACATAGAGAAAGGACCAAAAACAGCAGTGTTAGGAGAACAGACTCCAACTTAACATCTTGGGATGCTTAGATAAAGATGCTTTAAAAATAAAGGAAGATGCCTGAGAAAATCAACATGTGAAAATGGCTTTTTGTTTTTATTTTTCCTATTTCCTGTCAGGAAGAAAAAGCAGAGATCCCCTAGAAAACAGGCTCCAATTTCTTGCAATCATAGCTGTGACTGGTCCCCCACCCATTCTGCTCCCCAATTCCTCTGACTCCCAGGCTGGGCAAGTAGAATTTCCTTTCATAATGCCACAAGCAAAGGTGCTCAGGAAACAAATTTGTCACAAACATAGAAATGAGATGATTTGACTTATTTTTCTCATGGGACCTTTCTACCAAGGGAGGCTAAACCAAAGGGTCTGAACCCTTAAGAGGGAACTTTGAAAAACAATAACAACAAAAACCTCAGCAGGATTACAGAGACAGGCAAATCCAGATGCTGCTGGCAAGGCTCCCACTGCCACATCTCTGCAAGTGGATCAGAGTGTGTGGAAAGAGGAGGGGCTGGCAACAGAGCCGATCTGACCCATGCCACGTGGTGTTTGCTGGAGCTTGTGATCCTGTGTGTGTGTATGTGGACCCCTCACTTTGCTGCTATCTCTTTTTACCTGCTGTGTTGAAGGAGATAAAGAAAAATAGAATGAGAGAAATTGAAACTCAACTAACTATCAAGACCCAACTTCCACATTTGGAAACATCTGTCAGAACTGTGGCAAAAAAAAAAAAAAAAATCCCAGACTAACTTCATTAGTCATTTAAGAACACAAAAATAGATCACAAGGGGAAAAAACCGATCTCCCATGAGGGATTGCTCACTGTCCATCACTTTGTGTTAATGTGTTCCCATCTGTACACAGGGGCTTGTGTCTGCCTGTGCCTGTGTTTAACACAAACATATACCTCCCAGAGAAGGCCAGGAAATCAACTCTCGGCTGGGTCAAAAAGTGGGGCCCAGAGGAGAAATAGCTCTTCTAGATGGAACAGAAGTGATATTTCTCTGCATCAGAATAAGCAAGCATTAGGAAAACAAGGAAAACTAAGGCAGGAGGGAAATAAAGAATACTGAATTTGGAGTCAGTGAGAATGTGGATTTAAATCTCAGTTTTGCTATTTAACTGTTTCCTTTCTGAATTACTTAATTACTCCACTAAATTACTTAGATTCTCTGGGTCTTTTTCCTCATCTGTAAAGTAAAAAGAATTGGACTAGATTAGAGATTATTAAACTAGATCCCCAAGAGGTCCATAGATACAATTTCAGGGTATCCATGAACTTTGATGAGAAAAAGATTTTCATCTTTATTTTTACCTCAAACTGAAATGTAGTTCACATATTGAAAATGATGACTCATACCTGATTTGTTAGGAGTATGCATGATTATGAAAGGGGGCCCACTGGCTTCCCCAGACTGCCAAGGGAGTCTATGACACAAAAAAGGGGAAGAATCCCTGGATCAGAAGAGCTTTAAGGTCCCATCCAGTTCTAAATTCTCCTGATAAAGACCAAACATACTTAAGGTTCCTCAGGCTGTGGTTGCACTAAGAAACTGATTCCTGGTTTCCTGTTGGAATCACCAGAATTTGGGGTGGGAGGGAAGATTGTGAGTTAAGTTTATGTGTGGTTCTATTTCTGACACTCTCACACATGTGCAAACAAATGAAGCCTTAATTGTAAGACAGAACTCACACAGAAGCCTTTCCAAGTGTCGTCAAAACCAGCCAATCTGAGAGGAAGCCTCCAGACACTCTCCTGGGGATGGATGGGTGTTCCCAGAAAGCCAGGATGCTGTGCCTTCTCAGCACCTCTGCAGGCAGGTGCACAGTTAAAATACACTGAGCACAAATAAATAAATACACGAAATGCACTGAACATAATTTCCCAGAGTCCCTCACCTTCTAGAACCCATCCACAGCCTACAGTCTACCTTCAGTACCTCTATCCGCTGCTGGATGGTAGTTCCCAGTGGATTTGACAGGGACAGAAAGTGGCTATCCCTTGGAAATCACTGACCTTCTGAGACAGTTTTGAAGCCTTTATTCTTAAGAAAGTAATCTACCATGGAGCTTTCAGGGAAAGATAAGAAGAGGGTAGGGAGACCCTGGGATGGCCCAATCAAAAGCACACCTGGGGCAGTTAGGTGGTATAGTCAATGTAGTGTAGCTCTGGCCCTAAGTTCAAATCTGGCTTCAGACACTTGATACTTATTAACTGTGTGACCCTGAGCAAGTCCCCTAATTAACTCCAATTGCCTCACACACTAACAAGCAAACCACAATTGACACAAAGAAACAGATACATACAGAGAAACACGAGGGGTGGGAAGCTCACCTAGATATACATACATGTGCAACACCTGAGAATCTGTTCTCTTTTATTTTATTCTGGACTTAGCAGGCACTAAAGAAAATGAATATTTTCTGATGAGGAGGGAGGAGGAAAGGTTGGGAGGAAGGGGGAGAGATGTACATTGGTCAACAAGAGACAACTTAGGGAAAATGAAAGAAGAGTAAGAGACTCAGAATCCAAACCCCAGCTTTGTCACTTACTAGTTGTTTGGTTCTGGGAAAATTATATCAATCTCTCTTTGACTCAGTTGCCTCATCTGTAAAATGGGAATAATACTTTCCAGGAGGGCAGAAGTATTGGGAGAATCAAATGAGATAACCTAGCTTTGCTAGCCATGATTATAATTATGTAAACAAAAGGGTTTATAAATGTAGTAACAGATATATATGCCACTTCTGCGGGGTGGGGAAGTGGGGGGGGGGGAGGCAGGGAAGTGAGCTGATGGGACAGCTGTCTTCCCTCTACTGTTGATCACTGTTCCTTTAAGAATTATGGAGTTGGAAGGAGTCCTCCCCTTTACAATCCTTGACGGGGGATCAGTCATCTTCTAAAAGACTTCCAATGATGGAAAATCTCTGCCTGTCTTTAGGACAGCTAGATGGCTCAGCTGATAAGAGTTTTGGGCCTGGAGTCAAGACGTGAATTCAAATTCAGCCTCAGGTACTTATTAGCTGTGTAATCCTGGGTCTTAACCCCATAGCAAACCCCTCCAGTATCTTTGCCAAGAAAACTTCATGGACAGTATATCTAGCCTGGGATATCTTTGCTCCCGATCAGTATTTATTGCTTCCTGCCCCTGGGAGTTCTTTATCTTCAAACCCATCCAGGATGGGAGTGGCAAGAGTGGGACCTGGGCTGAAAGAGGATCACAAAAAAATTGGACACAACTGAACAGTAACATACCGGTCATCCAGAGCTGCCCATTTCCTCATTTCCACCCTCTCCTCCAAATTCAACCTTCCATGGCCAAGAAGGAGGACCCTAATGCTCGACAACCCTTTAAATACTTAAAGATATCTAACACATCCTCTCCCTTCCAAATCTTCTCAGACTAAATTCCCCAGGAAGCTGCCCATAGACATTTATGAATTATGTGACCCTGAGTCACCTAACTGTTCTCAGCTTCAAGTTCCTCATCTATAAAATGGGAGTAATAACATCTACCACACAGAGTATCAAAAGAGATAATATATTTTAAAGTCCTATGTAAATCTTAAAGGGCTTTATAAATGCTAGTCATCACTCTATCAATAAGAGAAAAGAAAAATAGGAAGCAATATTTAGCAAGGAACTTCTCTCAAAGCTACCACTCACAGCATCACAACGTGGCTTCTAGAATACCTCTTCAAAAATGTCATTTCTTTCCTGTAATTGAGAATCCTATTTCAGCCGGCAGTAGGGAGCAAGGCTCAAAATCAAATTAGCTGGCAGCTGGTTAGCTCAGTTCATGCAGCACATGCTGGCAACAGCAGACCAAGAAGAAATAGGGTAGGTTGGAGGGGGGAGGGATTATATGATCACCCTGAGAGAAAACTCCCTCTGAGGCCACACAGAAGGGTTCAGATGAGACCACTGGCAGCCCCTCCCCCAGAAAGCAAAGGGCCTCCTCTTATCTATCTCATTCCACCATCTCCCCAGCACCAACCCAGAGTCCATTTAAATTCTGAACCTCTAAACAATTCTCAAGACAAGTCCTCACCCCTGATGAACTGTAGAATAAGCAAGTCTTCAAGGAAGTTTTTCAGCTTTTGGAGGAGTTTACTCCTACTTCTAAACAGCCCTGGTCTCTATTTCCTTGTCTATAAAATGAGGGTAATAATCCTTGTACCCCCAACTTTACAAGCTTGAACTTAGTATATCTTAGAAGAACTTCTGATAAATGGAAGGAGTGAGCCAATCTATCAACATCCCTCCTCTTGTCCTATATCTCCAATACACTGCAGAGAGAGATTCTTAATCCTCGGGGGTAAGAGGAGATATGAGTAGTAGAAAGGAAGTTTTCCTGTTCAGGACAACTGGAAGTAACCTTCTCCAAAGGGGAGGAAATTCAGGAGTGGTTGGTTCCTCTTTCAGCCCAGGTCCCACTCTTGCCACTCCCATCCTGGATGGGTTTGAAGATAAAGGACTCCCAGGGACAGGAAGCAATAAATACTGACCCGGAGCAAAGATATCCCAGGGATGATTAGCCAGTTTTTGAATTCTCCAGGCAAATTTCTTTTGTAAGAAAGGACGAGTTCCCTATGACTAGAGTCAAGAAGAAGCTTAATGATTGCTTTCAGAGAAATGTACTTTTGTTTCAGAGAAACTGTACATGGATAGTTTAAACTTGATAGCAGAAATAAAAGTACTATTCTTTTATTTTGCAAAGGGTTCCTCTTTGCAAAGTACATTTCTCTGAAAGCAATCATTAAGCTTCTTCTTGACTCTAGTCATAGGGAACTCGTCCTTTCTTATAAAAGAAATTTGCCTGGAGAATTCAAAAACTGGCTAATCATCCCTGGGATATCTTTGCTCCGGGTCAGTATTTATTGCTTCCTGTCCTGGGAGTCCTTTATCTTCAAATCCATCCAGGATGGGAGTGGCAAGAGTGGGACCTGGGCTGAAAGAGGAACCCAGAATTGGACATCAGGACTATTATATTGGTCACTCACCAATTAATCTGGTGCACTTTCTCCCCAAGACAAAACCTGTGGGTCCCTTACTAATTTGAAAGTCATACACTACTTGTAAAGCCTTTCCCAACCCAGTAAGCATTGAAAACAAAATCATTCTTCCTCTCAGCACAAATTAAAGAGTTTTGCCCTAGGTGAAAACACTTCTAATTACAGATTAACAAAAGAAAAATTGAGAAGAAAACTTAACAATTAATTTTTATAATGTATAGGACACTTCTCTTAATGTTAGCAATGCCAAGATATGGTCACTACTCTCAAGGAGGTTGCAATCCAATGGAGAAGGGCCTATGGCAAGTATAGAAGTCAGTACAAAAATACAATACCATTTTTTCCTTTTTGATCTGATTTTTCTTGTGCAGCATGATAATTGTGCAAATATGTGTAGAAGAATTGCACATTGGATTACCTGCCATCTAAGGTAGGGGGTGGAGGGAAGGGAAAGAAAAAAATTGGAACACAAGGTTTTGCAAGGGTGAATGTTGAAAATTATCTCTGTTTATGTTTTAAAAATTAAAAAGTACAATGCTATTTAAAGTGGGAAGAGATTAAAGGCAAAGGAGAAATCCAAATAAAGTGAAGAGAGACTTATGTAGTGATTAAGACATGGGATTTTTAGATTTAGGAAGCTGAATTAAAATTCTACTTGTGGTACTCTAGGCAAGACTTGATGGTCTCTAAGATCCATTCCAATGCTAAATTTATGATCCTATGAGCTTATAAATGCTCTGAGAAAATGTGAGGAGGGAGAGTGAATTTTCAGTCCAGAAAGAGACAAGAATGAGGTATTTTTAAAGGGAAATTGAGTAAGATTTTTTTTAGAGCAAATAGTACCTCAGCTAGTCCCTGAGAGAAGTGAAGATTTCAAGAGATAAAGGCAAGGAAAGAAAATATTCTAAGAATGGGGAATGACAAAAATGGAAGGGAAGGCAGGAAAAGTGAGAGAGATATAAATGCCCATATTTTTTTTTCTTTTTTTTTCTCTTAATAGCTTTTTATTTTCCCAGATACATGCAAAGATAGTTTTCAACATTTACTTTTGCAAAACATTGAAGAATTCCAAATTTTACTTCCTTCTCCTCTCCCTCCAATCCTAGACAGCAAGCAATCTGATATAGGTTAAATATGAAATACCCATACTCTTTGACCCAAAGATTTTGCTTCCAAGAAGAAGAACAGTGACCAAAGGGAAGGTCCCCTATCCACCAAAATGTTTATTCAACACTTTTTATAGCAGCAAACATTTGGGAACAACATAGATACCCATTGATTGGGGAAGAAATAAACAAATAGTGAAACGAATGTCATGGAATATCATTGTGCTATAAGACATTATGAATACGGTAACTAAAGAGAAGTATAGGAGGCCTTATATGAGCTGATGTTAAGTAAGATAAGAAGCAGATTCAGGAAAGCAACAGACATACCAACAATCACAACATTGTAGACCAAGAATTCTTAATCTGAGGCCCATGTACCCCTCTGGATAGATTTCAGGAGGGAGGGAGAGAGGGCTGTAAACTTGGTTGGAAAAAGATTATATCTTCATTTCCATATAATTGGCTTCATTTGTAATCCTATGCATTTTAGTTTATATGTTTAAAAACTCTGTTCAGGGAAAAATTCCATAGACTTCACCAGCTGCCCAAGGGGATCATGACATAGAAAAGAGTAAGAACCCTGTCTTTAAAGGAAAGAACAATAATAAAACAATCAAATTGTGCATTATGAAATTAATCATAATGATGATAATAATAGCTAGCATTTACATAGTGTTTTACAAATATTATCTCATGAAATCTATTCTTCCTCCAGATGGACTTTATTGTGGATTATATATTGAAGCATATTTTCTTTTAGATGTGGTTTATTTGGGAATTTGTTTTGAATGACTATGTGTCTGTAATGGATTTTAGTTTTCTTGCCTTCTCAAAGAATGCAGAGGGAGAGAGATAATTAAGCACTGAAAATAAAATTGAATTTAAAAATATTATTTAATCTGATCTTCACAAAAACTCCAAGAAGTAGGTATTATTATTATTCCATTTTACAGAGGAGGAAACTGAAGTAGAGGGATAAGTGACTTGCCTAGTCATATAACTAATAAGTATCTGGGGCCAAATTTGAACTTAGTTCTTCCTGATTCCAGGTCCAGCTCTTTCTCCTCCATACTATTTAGTCTAGCCCCTCAAAAAGATACAGAAAAAGATACTGCCCATGTCCATTTCTTTTTGTCAAACCAGAGAATCGTAGATGTGAAATACATTAGTCTTTTTAAATACATTGGTTAATTTTGGAGCTTTTTTCCTTGTTTCTTTTCTTTCTTTCTTTTAAAGAAAAGCTCCTTATTATAAGGAATGGTTTTCTGGTAAAGGGTAGGAAAAGAATACAGTGGGAAGTGTAAGTGATAAAGATATATATATATTTTTTAAAAGAATGGAAAGCAGACACTCAGAGAGTGTGGATCACAACATAGCAATTTCACTTCTTTGGTTGTTTGCTTTGATTTTTCTCATTTTTTTCCTTTTTCATCTGATTCTTCTTGTGCAGCAAGATAATTATATAAACACATATGCTTATATTGGATTTACATTTTTTTTTTTACCATGTTTAATATATATTGGATTACTTGCCATCTAGGAGAGGAGGTGGGGGGGGAGGGAAAATTGGAACACAAGGTTTTGCAAGGGTCAATGGTGAAAAATTATCCTTGCATATGTTTTGAAAATAAAAATCTTCAATAAAATTTTTTTAAAGAATGGAAAACAGAATAGTCCAATTTGTTTGATTATAGAATTCATAAAGGGGAATAATGTGAAATCAGTCTGGAAAAGTAGGTTAACCACTGGGAAATGAATGTGGACTACTTGCATTTTTGTTTTTCTTCCTAGGTTATTTTTACCTTTCTGAATCCAATTTTTCTTATGCAACAAGAGAATTGTATGGATCTGTACACATATATTGTATTTAAGATACACTTTAACATGTTTAACATATATGAGACTGCCTGCCATCTAGGGGAGGGGGTGGAGGGAGGAAAGGGAAAAGTTGGAACAGAAATGACTGCAAGGGACAGTGTTGAAAAACTACCCATGCATATGTTCTGTCAATAAAAAGCTATAATTAAAAAAAAAAAAAAAAGGAAAAAAAAAGTAGGTTAACCATCTGAAGAGCCATAAATTCCAAGGTAAGAATTTTGTATTTTTGTCCTAGAAGAAATAGGGAGCTATTACAGGTTTTTTAGTAAGTGAGAAAAGATTCTCAGATATGTGCTTTCAGAATATTATAAAACAGTTATGTTGAACGATGAACAGAGAAAATAAAGATTAGAAGAGCATTAAAATAATCTGGGGAAAGAAAAATAAAAGCATTTAATAGAGTATTTTTAATAACACATAGAGAAAGGAGAGGGAAAGGAGGAGAAAGACCTTTCTTAGTCTGCCCTCTCTAGAAAAGATCAGTATTCCTAGCAGCTGTTCCCCTCTCTCAGTCATCATCATTATAACCATAACCCTAATCCTTCTTAGGCAGGTTCCCTTATGTAATCTTCTGGAGTATATAGAATGCTTGATTTCCTTGGGAAAAGCCCCCAGGGAGCAGGGGACTATGGAACAAGTAGGTGAGATCCAGGTTTCAATTTAAAAAGCATTTCTGGATGAAGAAATGAATTGAAAAGTGGCTCAACAAAACAGAAAGTGGTGTTATCTTGATATCTTTGTACCATTTTACCATCCAAAATGGCAAACTGAGGTCGAGTGCCCCTTAATAAAGAAGTTGTGTTTATGTCTGTATCATCATTTGCCCTCCTAAGTCATCAATTTCCCCAACAAGACTATCCAGACAAATTGTGGTACATGAATGTAATGAAATATTATTGTGCTAAAACAAACAATGAATATAGCAAAATTGTGTTAGATTTAAAAGGCTGAGGATCTGACTCCAAAA